>NC_064627.1:284635561-284938592 GCF_023864275.1 Schistocerca cancellata
AAAACTCAATTCACATTCACATAAAATCAACACAGATTGTATAAAATACTGTCCTATGGTGATTAGATAATTAGTACATTATTAGAAAGTTGAAATACTTAGCTTTAAAATGTTATGTGGTACTACATGGAATGCCAATTTGCTCACCAAATTGTAAACATCTTGAACTAAAATGTTAGTATCAGTTAATTATATTTTATAATTATGAGTGCTCTAATCAAAATTAATTATGACAATAGAATCAAAATGAGAATATAATAATAAATTCCAGTGAAATTAAATCTAAATCAGAACTTGAGATTTGTAATTTAGTTTTAATTACATTTTACATGTAAATTTTCTCTGAATAATGTAACTGAGTCATAGCCATTTTTATTTTCTTAGTTGAATATGACTAATGAGGATGGCTTTATTTCATCCATTTGATCATCATGCTTAGGTAAATAATTTATTATGGAGCTCATATGTGTTCCATTAAAGGCAGATGGATTTAGAAATAAATTATAAATTGCTGTTTAATTATGACCTTATACTTCTGTTGGGAATGTTACTTTGGGTATCAAGCCAAAGCACAGTAATTCTTTGTGCTTTGACCAGAACTATATAAGACAACACCCATACTGAAGCCTCCACACACAATTATCTCCCACTTTTTTCTACTAAGTCTCAGTAGTAACCCCTCTAATTGCTAAATGTAAGTTAAAACATTATCTGAATATAATAGAGGGAAACATTCCACGTGTAAAAAATATATCTAAAAAGAAAGATGATGAGACTTACCAAACAAAAGCGCTGGCAGGTCGATAGACACACAAACAAACACAGACAAACACACAAAATTCTAGCTTTCGCAACCAACGGTTGCCTCGTCAGGAAAGAGGGAAGGAGAGGGAAAGACGAAAGGATTTAGGTTTTAAGGGAGAGGGTAAGGAGTCATTCCAATCCCGGGAGTGGAAAGACTTACATTAGGGGGAAAAAAGGACAGGTATACACTCGCACACACACACATATCCATCTGCATATACACAGACACAAGCAGACATTTATTGACCTCACATTTGCAAGCTAGGATGTCTATTGTCAGGTGGACACCATTTCTTTGATTAACGTTCACACTTATGCTTGTCTTGGTTCCCCTGACTTTTCCCCACCCTACCATATATGTTGGCTGTGCATGGTGACAGTTTGATCCCCACAAATGTCAATTCACAGTCAACATGGCATATAAAATGTTGTATGACTGATAAATCTGTTTGTTGTCGCTAGTGACTCAGGTGGAAACATTTTTGGTTGGATGCCTTCTCACTGTATGGATTCTCCATCCTGAGAGATTCAGGTCATTTCCAACATAGTTCCCTTCCAGGACCTCAATGACTTCAGTACTATCTCCGTGCCTCTATTTGAGCTTGGCCTGGAGTGCAACACCTATTTCCAGGCTCATATCTCCTTATGTTGAGATGAAATGGCCCATTTATGCCAAATGTGGCCTATTTCTGTGGCTCTTAAACAAGAACTCAATTACCTCCATGAATCTGGAGCCACTGAACTTGTTAAAAGTAGTGCTTGGGCCACACCTCTAGTAGTGGCAAAGAAAACCAATGGCTCTCTCCAGCTATGTGGAGGCTTAAATCAACAGTCAATCCCCAGGTACAAGTGGAAACATACACCATACCATGTCCAGGGGACCTCCTCACAAAGTTTGTTGAAGATGAATATTTTTCTAAGATCAATCTGGCCAAAGCATATTTGCAGATGTCAGTGGATGAGGAATTTCAACACATTATGTTCATTGACACCCACTTCGGCTAATACAAATACAAACATTTGCCCTTGTGCTTCTCTTCTGCTCTGGCAATCTTCCAGAGATACCTGGAATAGTTAACCATGTCCATTCACACTTGTGCAAACTATCTTGATGACTTCATTGTCACAGGCTCTACACGTCAGGACTACCTACACAACCTTCATACCCCCTTTATTGCACTGCATGGTGCAAGGTTAGAGGGACCCCCCCTTGGGCGAAACGATAAAATACCTGACGGCTTACCAGAGAGGACATTATCATCGTTGATAAAGAACGTCCGTCCTCAGAGACCAAAAACAGGAAAAGTTAACGTAATATTGGTAAACTGCAGGAGTATCCAGGGCAAGGTTCCTGAATTAGTATCTCTTATTGAAGGAAATAGTGCGCATATAGTATTAGGAACGGAAAGTTGGTTAAAACCGGAAGTGAACAGTAACGAAATCCTAGACACAGAATGGAATATATACCGCAAGGATAGGATAAACGCCAATGGTGGAGGAGTATTTATAGCAGTAAAGAATACAATAATATCCAGTGAAGTTATTAGCGAATGCGAATGTGAAATAATCTGGGTTAAGCTAAGTATCAAAGGTGGGTCAGATATGATAGTCGGATGCTTCTATAGACCACCTGCATCAGCAACCGTAGTAGTTGAAAGAAGTTTCGTGATCATACTATTGTAATAGGGGGAGACTTCAATCTACCAGGTATAGAATGGGATAGTCACACAATCAGAACTGGAGCCAGGGACAGAGACTCTTGTGACATTATCCTGACTGCCTTGTCCGAGAATTACTTCGAGCAGATAGTTAGAGAACCAACTCATGAAGCTAACGTTTTAGACCTCATAGCAACAAATAGACCAGAACTTTTCGACTCCGTGAATGTAGAAGAGGGTATCAGTGATCATAAGTCAGTGGTTGCATCAATGACTACAAGTGTAATAAGAAATGCCAAGAAAGGAAGGAAAATATATTTGCTTAACAAGAGTGATAGGGCACAAATCGCAGAATATCTGAGTGACCACCATCAAACGTTCATTTCTGAGGAAGAGGATGTGGAACAAAAATGGAAAAAATTCAGAAACATCGTCCAGTACGCCTTAGATAAGTTCGTACCGACTAAGGTCCAAAGCGAGGGGAAAGATCCACCGTGGTATAACAATCATGTATGAAAGGTACTACGAAAACAAAGAAAGCTTCATCATAGGTTTAAGAGTAGTCGAATCATAGCTGATAAGGAAAAGCTGAACGAAGCGAAAAAGAGCGTAAAGAGAGCAATGAGAGAAGCATTCAACGAATTCAAACATAAAACATTGGCAAACAATCTAAACAAGAACCCTAAAAAGTTTTGGTCATATGTAAAATCGGTAAGCGGATCTAAATCCCCTATTCAGTCACTCGTTGACCACGATGGCACCGAAACAGAGGACGACCGAAGAAAGGCAGAAATACTGAATTCAGTGTTCCGAAACTGTTTCACTGCGGAAAATCGTAACACGGTCCCTGACTTCAGCCGTCGCACGGACGCCAAAATGGAAAATATTGAAATAAACGATATCGGAATTGAAAAACAACTGCTATCACTTAGTAGCAGAAAAGCATCCGGACCAGACGAGATACCCTTAAGATTCTACAGTGATTATGCTAAAGAACTTGCCCCCTTTCTATCAGCAATTTATCGTAGATCGCTGGAAGAACGTAAAGTACCTAGCGACTGGAAGAAAGCGCAGGTCGTTCCCATTTTCAAGAAGGGTCATAAATCAGATGCGAATAATTATAGGCCTATTTTGCTTACGTCAATCTGTTGTAGAATAATGGAACATGTTTTGTGTTCTCGTATTATGACATTCTTAGATAATACAAATCTCCTTCATCATAACCAACATGGATTCCGCAAACAGAGATCATGTGAAACTCAGCTCGCCCTATTTGCCCAAGAAATTCACAGTGCCGTAGACACTGGCGAGCAGATTGATGCCGTATTCCTGGACTTCAGGAAGGCATTTGATACGGTTCTGCACTTACGTTTAGTGAAAAAAATACAAGCTTACGGAATATCGGACCAGGTTTGTGATTGGATTCAGGATTTCCTAGAAGAAAGAACACAACATGTCATTCTTAACGGTTCAAAATCTGCAGATGTAGAGGTAATTTCGGGAGTACCGCAAGGAAGCGTGATAGGACCTTTATTGTTTACAATATACATAAATGACTTAGTTGACAACATCGGTAGCTCCGTGAGGCTATTTGCAGATGACACGGTTGTCTACAAGAAAGTAGCAACATCAGAAGACTCGTACATACTCCAGGAAGACCTGCAGAGGATTAATGCATGGTGCGACAGCTGGCAGCTTTCCCTAAACGTAGATAAATGTAATATAATGCGCATACATAGGGGCAGAAATCCATTCCAGTACGATTATGCCATAGGTGGTAAATCATTGGAAGCGGTAACGACCGTAAAATACTTAGGAGTTACTATCCGGAGTGATCTGAAGTGGAATGATCACATAAAACAAATAGTGGGAAAAGCAGGCGCCAGGTTGAGATTCATAGGAAGAATTCTAAGAAAATGTGACTCATCGACGAAAGAAGTAGCTTACAAAACGCTTGTTCGTCCGATTCTTGAGTATTGCTCATCAGTATGGGACCCTTACCAGGTTGGATTAATAGAAGAGATAGACATGATCCAGCGAAAAGCAGCGCGATTCGTCATGGGGACATTTAGTCAGCGCGAGAGCGTTACGGAGATGCTGAACAAGCTCCAGTGGCGGACACTTCAAGAAAGGCGTTACGCAATACGGAGAGGTTTATTATCGAAATTACGAGAGAGCACATTCCGGGAAGAGATGGGCAACATATTACTACCGCCCACATATATCTCGCGTAATGATCACAACGAAAAGATCCGAGAAATTAGAGCAAATACGGAGACTTACAAGCAGTCGTTCTTCCCACGCACAATTCGTGAATGGAACAGGGAGGGGGGGATCAGATAGTGGTACAATAAGTACCCTCCGCCACACACCGTAAGGTGGCTCGCTGAGTATAGATGTAGATGTAGATGTAGAAGGCTCAAGTGCTGCTTACAAAAATGCCAGTTTTTTCAGGAGCAAGTGGTATAACTTGGACACTTGCTCAACAAAGAAGGGATCCAGTCCACTGGCCACAATGTTTCTGCCATTGACTCTCTACCCCACCCACATAACTTAGAGGATCTGCAGCCTTTTTTTGGGAAAGGTGAATTTTTATTCTAAGTTCCTTCCCCTGGCAGCCCAGATTACACATCTGCTCAACAAGCTGCAAAAGAACCATGTTCAGTACAGATGGCCAGCTGCCTGTGAGCACGCTTTCTCATGGTTGAAGCATCTTCTGCACACAGCACCCTGCCTTTTGCCCTTTTCACTGTCACATCCACTGGCTTTGGCTGCTGATGCTCCTCCCTATGCCAATGGTACAGTGCTGCTCATAGGAACAATGATGGTACCGGGGAACTGAGTGCCTATGCAGCCAAGATGCTGACACTTGCTGAAAAGAATTATTTGCAGATCTAAAAAGAAGCTGTGGCAGTCATCTTTGCCATTAAGAAGTTCCATGTTTACCTATTTGGGACCAAGTTTACCCTTATTACAGACACAAACCACTGATCGTGCTCTTTGGGCCCCATTCTCAGCTTCTACAGTGGATGGTACAATAGCTCCTGTGTTGGGCACTCTTCCTCTGCTCCTACAATTATACCCATCAATACAAGCCCACAGCACAACACGCTAATGTGGATGACATCATCCCATCTAAATGTACCAGTCATGAATCTTGCTGCTCTTCTTTGGAACTTCTCACTCTCTTGAATCAGATTCAACTGGTAAGGGTCCCAGACAGGTGAACAATACTGTAAGCCTGGACAAAGTAACATATTGTAAGCATTTTCCTTTGTTGAAGGAGTGCATCACTTCAGGATTATACCAATAAACTGCAATCTAGAGTTCGCCTTGCCCGTTACTTGTGTAATATGGTCATTCCATTTGAGATAATTTTGAATAGTGACACCCAGATACTTGATGGATATTACCACTTCCAAAAACTGGGCATTTATTTTACACTCATACATTAATGGAATTTTTGCCTTGTTATATGCAGTAGGTTACACTTACTAATATTGAGAGATAACTGTCAGTCATTACACCGCACATTTATTTTCTGCAAATCCCCACTGATTTGTTCACAACTTTCATGTGATAATACTTTCCTGTAGACTACAGCATCATCAGCAAACAGTCTAATGCTGCTGTCAATATCATCAACCAGATCGTTTATGTAAATTGTAAAAAGCACTGGACCTATTATGCTACCCTAGGGCACACCTGAAGTTACGCTTGTTTCTGTTGAAGTCACCCCATTCAGGATGACATACTGCTCTTTGTTTGTTAGAAAAATTTCTATCCAACCACATATGTCATCAGACAGAGCGTAAGCGCGCACTTTTTGGAGCAAGTGACAGTGCATACTGAGTTGAACACCTTTCGAAAGTCGAGAAATATGGCATCAACCTGGGAGCCAGTATCTAGAGCCTGATGTATATCATGCACAAAGAGGGCCAGCTGTGTGTCACATGACCGCTGTTTCCTAAAACCATGCTGGTTTCTGCAGATAAGCTTCTCAGAGTCTAGAAAGGTCATTATGTCTGAACACAAAACATGTTCCATGATTCGATAACAAATCAATGTCAGTGAAATTGGCCAGTAATTATGTGCAACTGATTTTCTACCCTTTTTATAGATTACCATGACCTGGGCCTTCTTCCAGTCCCGTGGAACTTCCCGCTGTTCCAATGATCTCTGATAGAAGATAAGAATGGTGCTATATTTGTAGCATAGTCAACATACAATCTTACGAGGATACTGTCTGGGCCAGATGCTTTCCTGGTGTCTAAGGATCTTAACTGTTTTACAATCCCAGATACACTAAACACTATGTCAGCCATCCTTGCATTTGTTCGATAATTGGAAGGAGGAATAGTGCTGCAGTCCTCTACCGTAAACGAGTTTTTGAAAGCTAGGTTTAAAATATTGGCCTTCTGTTTATCGTCATCCATTACATTACCCGTACTGTCAGCAAGAGAAGGTATTACATCAGGGAGCAGGGGGGGGGGGGGGGGGTGTTGTCTGGTGGGTGATAAAAGGTTCCAATTACCATTTTATGCCCACACCAACACTGAGACTTGCCCAAACAATCTCACATGCAGCTTCAGTTTCTATCTCAGTGGATTTGAGTTTCTTATTTACTGCAGCAAATACATGACCTCCATTTCCTATAAGCCTATCCTTTTGATATAAATTTAAATTTTTCCCAAAACTCTCACTGCTATCCATTTCAGGTTTCAACCAGATTTTGGTACCTAGTATTATGTGGGTACCACTGCTTTTCATGAGCACTTCAAACTCTAGCATTTTGTTGCGAATGCTTTGGCGATTAACTGGTAGGAAGGGAGGGGGGGGGGGGGGGAGGGGCAACACCTTACACTTATACTTCTGGGTCTCCTACAGCTGTTGCTGGATGGAGAGTCTTTTAATCTAAAAACCCTTGTGTGGATCCCATCCATTGTCAGCTATCTTGGTAGTAGCCTCTGATGTGTAGTGCACATCTTACTTAACGTGTACAGTGACCAGGCAGTAAAGGAAACCAAGGAACACTTGGAGGTGAATTAAAGTTGAGGAAGAAGAAACAAAAACTTTGAGGTTTGCTGGTGATACTGTAAATTTCATCAGAGATGGCCATGAACTTGGAAGATTAGTTGAACAGAATGTATAATCTCTGTTGATCCATTGTGGATATGGGACAGTGGCTGGCGACTTATTAACCATTGAAAAATCACAAAATACCTGTATGTTTCAGAATTTATTTTATTTAGACAACTAGTTTTGCCATCTCATTAATATCATCTTTAGGGTCCTATGAACTCCACAACAGACACGCAGATTTATTGACAACAAAGAAAACACCTCAAAAACAAATTCAGAGAATCTAGATATTGATGGCTCCAGTAATGCAAATATTGATGTATCTGTCTGTATATAGTGCATAGGGGCTTGAAGATGGCATTAATGAGATGCTGAAACTGGTCATCTAAATGAAATAAGTTCTGAAAACATATGGCTGTTGGGCAATTTTTCTATGGTAAAGAAAATATAATGTCTTGAAAAAAATTATGAAAGGAAATCAAAAAGGCACTGCTGAGGGAATTACATTAGGAAATGAGACACTAAAAGTAGAAGAGGGGTGTTGTTATTTGGGTATAGTAACTGATGATGGGCAAAGTTGAGAGGATGAAAAATGCAGACCTCCAATATGAATGATACTTCTCTGAAAAAAAGAGCAAGAAAGAAAAAAAATGTTAACAGTGAATGTAAACTGAAATGACATTAGTCATACCTCCCAATATTATGTTGGACCTCCATTTGGCTGGTGTAGTACAGCAATTCAACATGGCATGAACTTAACAAGTTGTTGGAAGTCCCCTGCAGAAATACTGAGCCATGCTGACCTACAGACATTTGTAACTGTGATAGTGCTGTTGGTGCAGAATTTTGTACATGAACTGACTGCTCAATTATGCCCCATAAATGTTCGATGAGATTAATGTTGGGTGATCTGGATGGCCAAATCATTCACTCGAGCTGTCCAGAATGTTCTTCAAACCAATCATGAACAGTTGTGGCCTGGTGACATGGTGAAACATCATCCATAAAAATTTCATCATTGTTTGTGAAAATGACATCCACAAATGGCTTCAAGTGGTCTCAAAGTAGCCAAACAGAACCATCTCCAGTCAATGATTCTTTCAGTTAGACAAGAGGATCCAGTCCACTCCTTGTAAACACAGCCCACACCATTATAAAGCCACTAACAGCTTGCACAGTGCCTTCTTGACAACTTGTGTCCATGACTTTGTGGGGTCTGTACCACACTCCAACACTACCATCAGCTCTCACCAACTAAAATTGAGACTCATCTGACCAGGCCATGGTTTTCCAATCATCTGGGGTCCAACCAATATGGTCACAAGCCCAGGGGAGGGGCTGCAGTTGATGTTATGCTATTATTAAAGGCCCTGGCATCAGACACCTGCTGCCATATTCCATTAACATCAAATCTTGCCACATTGTTCTAACAGATATGTTCGCCATAGATCCTGCATTGATTTCTGCAGTTATCTCATGCAGTGTTGTTTGTCTGTTAGCACTGAAAACTCTGTGCAAATGCATAGTGGACTTGGGGTAGCATCTTTGCCTAGTAATCAAAATGTCTTGGGGTCTGATCACATCCTTTGTTTAAATTTTGAGTGAAATCTATCAACAATGGCAGCTCAAGACTTCCAGCATAAGTAGTCACCTTTGTTCTGCCAATGGCTCAAAGAGGTGGGAGGACCAGAAAGAGGCTCAGGATCACTCTCTTGTCCTGGAATGGGAAACTGCCCCTAAAAGGCAGAAGAATCAGCAATGATCAATGGCATGAGGATGCAGAAGGCAGTGGAAACCACTGTATTAAAGACACATAATGTGCATCCACAGTACATGGAGACTGCAACTGAAATGGTACGATGCTCTCTCCATTCACAAAAGACTCCAGATTGTTCCCAATTAAACTGTCTAGAAAGGGGACTCCCAACAGAGATGTGGTCTTGAGAAAATGACTGAATAAACATTACATTCCATCCTGGATTTTCCATTGTTTCAATGAAAGAGTAATATTTTATGAGTCAGAGCATGGAAAGTCAATAGTTTCAATGTTGTGAGGAAGCTGGCAAATCTGAAAAGAGAAATACAGAGATTCAAAATAGATATTGTGAAGATCAGTGAAGTGAAATGGAAAGAAGATGGGACTTCTGCCAGATGATTACAGGGTAATATCAATAGCAGCAGAAAATGCTATAACTGAAGTAAGATTCATTCTAAGTAGGAAGGTAGGGCAGGGAGTTAGTCACCTTGAACAATTTAGTGTTAGGATTATTCTCATCAGAACTGCCAGCAAGTTCAAGTATACATGCCAACATCACAAGCAGGAGACGAAGAGACAGAGAAAGTATTTGATGAATGTGTAATTCATTACATAAAGGGCAATGAAAATCTAATGATCCTGGGTGACTGAACTGTGATGGTAGGGAAAGGAATAGAAGGAAGGAAAGAAGATAAGGGTTTAATGTCCTTTTGACATTGAAGTCATTAGAGATGGAGCACAAGCTTGGACTGTTTCAAGGATAGGGAAGGAAGTCAGGCAAGCCCTTTCGAAGAAACCATCTTGGCATTTGCCTAAAGTTATTTAGCAAAGTAATGGCAAACTAAATCTGGATGGCCAGACATGGATTTAGACCATCCATCCTCCTGAATGTGGGTCCAGAGTGCTAACCACTGCACCATCTTGCTTGGTAAGGAACAGAAGACACAGCTACAGGAGAATATGCACTCATTAATAGGAATGAGAGATGAGAAAGACTAATACTGTTCTGCACTAAACTTTAACTGCAGGTATTGGAATGTAAGGCTTACACAAAAGTGGGTAGAGACTCAGACCACAATTCAGTAATGATGAAGAGTAGGCTGATGCATAAGAGACTCGTTTGGAAGGATCAATGTGGAAAGAAGGGGAATACTGAATAATGGGAAATAGTGATGTATGTATGAAGTTCTCTTAGGCTGAAGATACTGCAATCATATGTTGAAGAGAATGAACATTTCTAAAAAGGGCAGTCACAGAAGTTGGGCACACAAATACAGATGCCAGGAAGGCAACTGGGAGGATCCCTTAGGTAACAGAAGAAATACTTCAACTGGTCAATGAAAGAAGGAGGTGCAAAACTGCTCAGGAAAAGACAGGAATTCAGCAATACAAGTCACTTAGGAATGAAATAAACGTGCAGGGTAGCAAAAGTGAAATGGGTGCAGGAAAAATGTGAAGAAATAGAAAGAGACATGGTCATCAGATGGAAAGAAATGGCATATACAAAAGACAAAACAACTTTTGGTAAAACTGAAAATAAAGGAGTCAATGCTGAGAATGCAAGAAAACTCCACAGTTAAACACAGAGGAAAGAGCAGACAGGTGTAAAGAATACCTAGAAGGCAACTCTCTGATGACGACATAAAAGAAGAAGTGGGAATCTATAAAGATGACTTAAGTGATCTAGTATTACAACAGAGCTTTAGAAGACTTGCAGACAAATTAGGCAAAAGGCATAGACAACATTCCTTTTGACTTCCTGAAATAACTGGGGAATGTGACAACCAAATGACTATTCAAGTTAGTGTGTAGAATGTATGAGACTGGAGACTAATGACTCAACTTTCAGGAAAATATAATCCACACAATCCCAAAGATATCAAGGGTGAAAAATTGAGAAAACTATAGTACAATCAGCTTAAGAGTGCATGCATAAAAGTTGCTGAAAAGAATAACATAAAGAAGAATAGAAAAGAAAACTGAGGATATCTTAGATGATGATAAGAAATATAAATAAACATAACTGGTCTGGCCTTGGCAGCCAGAGACTGTGGTCATGTGTGTGGAGCCACATTTGTGTTAGTGTATGTGTATGTTGTCTAATTCTGATGAAGGTCTGTTCAGCTGAAAACTTTGTTTGACAATCTTTTTGTTGTGCAAATCAGTGACTCAGCATCTCTGCTATATGGTGAGTAGCAACTACACTTTTCACAATATTGTCTGTATAATAAATCACCTTGAGATGGAAAAACATCTGTCCATGATTCAGCATAGTTTGAGAAAGTATCACTGAATGCAAAACTTTCTCACACTATGGATGAAGGGCAACAGGCAGGTTCCATATTCCTAGATTTCCAAAAAACATTTAATTTGGTGCTCCACAAAAGACTGTTATCAAAGGTACAAGCATATGGATATGAGTGTGGCTTGAATATTTTTAAGGAATAGAAACCAATATATTATACTTGATGGCAAGGGTTCATCAGAGACAAGGATATCATCAGGAGTGCCCAAGAGAAGTGTGACAGGACTGGTATTACCTTCTATATACATAAATGATATGGTGGACAGGGTGGACACCAATCTGCAGCTGTTTGCTGATGGTGCTGTGGTGTAGAGGAAGGTGTCATTGTTGAGTGACTGTAGGAGGATACATGGTAGCTTAGACAAGATTTCTAGTAGGTGTGATGAATGACAGCTAGCTCTAAAAGCAGAAAAATGTAATTTAATGCAGATGAATAGCAAAAGCATACCCATAATGTTCAAATACAGCATTAGTAGTGTACTGCTTGACACAGTCACATTGTTTGAATATCTGGGCATAATGTTGAAACGCGATATGAACTGGAACAAGCATGTAAGGATTGTAGTAGGGGAGGTGGATGGTCAGCTTCAGTTTATTGGGAGAATTTCAGGAAATTGTTTGTCATCTGTAAAGGAGATTGCATATAGGACACTAGTGTGGCCTATTCTTGAGTGTTGTCTGAGTGTTTGGGATCTGCACCAGGTCAGATTCAAGGAAGACATCAAAGCAATCCAGAGGCAGGTTGCTAGACTCCGATTAAAATTACATTGTGACTAACATTTTGGCAAGTCAAGTGTCAGGGTCCAGCCAAGTTCCAATGTTGTTTCTTTCTCAAGTGCAACTTGCTCACAGTGTCACTGGTTTTCTTGGGATGTGCAGAACCTTGTGTAGCATGGCTGGCTGCATGGCTGCAACACTGCTTCCCTCCACTGGAGTGTGTCAATCACAAAGTAATTTTAATCAGAGTATAGATTTTGTACCTATAGGTTTTAAAAACATGCAAGTATTATGGAGATGCTTCAGGAACTGAAATGGGAATGCCCAGAGGGAAGGTGACATTCTTTTTGAGGAACACTGTTGAAAAAACTTAGACAACTGTCATTTGAAGCTGACTGCAGAATGATTCTACTGCTGCCAATGTACATTTATGTAAGGACCACAAAGATGAGAGAAACTAGAGCTCATATGGAGGCATGTAGATAGCTACTTTTCAATCACTCTGTTTGTGAGTGGAGCAGGAAAGGAAATGACTAGTAGTGGTACAGGGTACCGTCCACCATGCACTGTACTGTGAATTGTGGAATATGTATATGAATGTAGACATAGAGGATGGGTTTGGCTTTAGGAAAGGTAAAGGCACAAGAGAGACAGTTCTGACAGTATGCTTGATAATGGAAGCAAGACTTAAGAAAATCAAGACACCTTCATAATATTTGTTGACCTACAAAAAGCATTTGACAGTGTAAATTGGTGAAAGATGTTCAAAATTCTCAGTAAAGTGGGTGTAAAGTACAAGCAATACAATATGTACACTGTACAAGAACCAAGAGAGAAAAATAAAAATGGAGGACTATGAACAAAGGGCTCAGACTAGGATGGGATGTAGACTTTTGATCCTACTGTTCATTCTATACAATGAGGAAGCCATTGAAGAAATAAAAAATCTGTTCAACTGTGTGATTAAAATTCAGGGTGAAAGAATATGAATGATAAGATTTTCTTATGACATTGCTATCTTCAGTGGAAGTGAGAAAGAATTACATGACATACTGAACTATGGTAAATGAACTGTCTACTGAGCACAGAATGTTGACTGACATTAAACAAAATAAAAGGAATGATACAAAACAAATAATGCACGAAGCACACCAAGAGTCATGGGACTCATTCATAAATGTCTTAGAACATGGTGTACACGGTAGACAGCAATGTGCATACAGAGTCATGAAAGCCCTGAACAAGGAAGAAAAAAACACTGCTTCACTGAACATTATACCAATGAGCAATAGATAAATCATTATACAGGCTCATGGTGTACACAGAAGATGAAAGATGACACTGGGGAGAGTATGTACTATGGAACAGTAGATCCAATTAATGGAGGAGCTACAAGAGGTGTTGAAAGGCATGAAGAACAGGAAAGGTACTGGAATAGATGCAATAACACAGAACTAATTAAATATTTCCTCTAAAATTAAGTATTGTTCAGCCATGGCAGCCTATATGAACACAGGCTAATTGGTGGGTAATTCCCAGTGTTGATACGATATTTTACTAATGGCTGCTTTGTCCTTTCTCCGCTCTGGATTTGGGAGTATCTGAAAACTGTCACAGAATGGCTAATACTCAGAGATAATCCACAGCCAACCAGCAGGTTAGGTTGTAAATGACAAAGTGACAGGCTTTTTTTAAATGCCAACATCTCTCTGCAGTAATTTTTGAAATACATAAGGATATGGCATCACCTGGTGCCATTACATTTTACTTGCCCTCAAAGACTGGGGCTACAGAGAGAGGCTCCCTAACAATTTTTAGTCATCAGTTTTTATTCCACCAGTTGTTCTGGGGTTAAGTGGTACTTCACTTAGTTCTCTGTGGGTCCAAGAGAATGGCATGTCACTGGGCTCTTTTTCAATGCCATCAATAGGCTAGTGGTCTCTGAAGTGCTGCTAGTCACCCCTGCACTGTATGTTGACAATGTCTACATTTGGTACAGCTCTCAGGGTCTAGCCTTGGCTAAATACCAGTTCCAAGGCACCATATTACAGGCCTTTGTGTTACCCCTTCCCATTGTTTCCAGTTCTCTCCTGCCAAAATGCCGGTCATGCACTTTTGTCATTGTACCATGGTCCGTCCTAACCCAGAACTCTACTTGGCTACCCAGCACTTGGATGTCGTTGCATAATCCCAATTTTTGAGACTTCTCTTTGATGAGATGCTGATCTGGTTGTCCCATATTCGGCAAGCTTAACGCTCTCTGCTTGCTTCCCCACTCCCCCTGGGGTGCAGATCCTGTTACCATCCTTCATATCTACCAAGCTCTGACCCACTTCTGCTTGGACTATGGTTGCCAGGTTTATGGCCATGAGTCACATTCGGCTTTGAAATTGTTAGACCCAATACATTATCATGGAGTTCTAACAGCCACTGGAAAATTTTGGACTAGGCCCGTACACAGTATCCTTGCTGATTTGGGGATTATCCCTGTACAGTTTTGATGGTACCAACTATTGCTCAACTATTCAGTCACCATTTGACAATGCTGATCATTCAACATATCCTATTCTTTTTGCATGTGAGGGGAATCAACCCCCTGAAACCTGCCCTTGGATGGGACTACCAGTTGGAATGCATCTCACAGCCCTCTGCCACAACTCCATCTACCCTTTCTTAGAATGTGCTCCTTGTGTTTTCTTGCTCACCCTGTCTTGGTTGGTACCCATGCCATGAATTAAAATCAATATACTGGTATGCAAAACTTAAGGATAAAAGTAACTTTCAAATGTAGCATCATTGCTAAGTAATGTAGCTCCACGAAACATGCACCGTACATAGAAAGAACTGCTACAATATAGCACAGAAATTAACTGAAAGAAATACACAGAGAGATGAACAGAAATGATACTTTTATTCAAAGACAATAAATATACTGAAGTCACTGTAATTTATAATGGTCCAAAGGATATTATGAAAGGTGGGAGATGGTTCTTAATAGTGTGTGTGATCACCACAGATGGCAGTGTATGCTCTGCAACATCCTACCAGGCTGGCTACAAGACCAGTAAGGAGATCTTGTCGTAGGGCATTCCATTCCTCCACCAGGAGGAAAACTGCTGGATGGTGGTTGGTGCAAGTGGTAGTGTTGCAGTATGCCTCCACAACACATCCCACAGATTCTCGATGGTACTTAAAGTAAGGGAATGGACAGGCCAGTTCCTCCACCAAATATCTTCTTGTTCTGAGAGCTCCTCCATCTCACTGTTTGATGTGGTCATGCATTGTCATCCATAAAAATGAAGTCAGGGTTGAATGCATATGAGGAAGGAGTGCAGCATGTTAACAATATTGATGAGTCAGTATACTGTGTTCAAAGATTTGGAAGACCCTTGACCCTGCCTCCTTTGCCTGCTCCCTCCACCATCCCTGTTTTCCTATGTTTTAATTTATTTTGAGAGGTTTACCTCGTTTTCTGCCACATGCTGTTCCCTGTTTTAGGAGTAGCACTTGTTTGATTAGTGGATGCTGTCCTCCTCTTTAATTCTTTAAGTATGATGGATTGAGGGTTGGACAGCTGTTGGATGGTCTGGCCCATTGCATGCAGAGCCCTGGGGCATGCGCAGGCCTTAACTATTTATCTCATTTTGTTTTATTACTAATGGTCCATGTGATGTACATTGTGTTTTCAGCCTTTTCCCTTTCATTTTTCTGGATCTGTTGACTATAAGACATTATTTGCTCTAAAACAGTCTTCATCCTCTAATGCGTTAGTGGGGGTAGGATGCAGAAGGGTTTCTCTCAGCATGGCTGAGCCCTGGGTGACTATCTGTATGCTCCAATCTACATCTGATCCAATCCATATACTTTGACTTCTCCATATATTGGTTTGCAGCTCTGGTATCAATATTGTCTTCAGTGCCTCACATTAACCACTGCTACATACTTTTTTCATCCAAGCGCATTCCTGGTGGATGTCACTGTCTCCAGGCAAATGAATCCTTGACTGAGGACTGAGCCAAGCATTTTATATTTCAGCACCAGACATCAGTTTGCAAAGAACCACATTTTAGACGAGCTGGAGACATGGTGACTAATTGTTTTTAAAATAAGTAATTGCCCAGTACAATCACAACAATTTCAAATGAAATGACAGGTTTTGTCCAGCACTGGCCATTTCTGACCACAAAATACAAACCAAGGTTCAATCACATCACAGTAATGGCATGACTGAATCATGGGAAGTGTTTTATGGTCTGAAGATAGCCACTGCTGTTCGAAACTGATAATTTCATTTGAAGTTATTATGACTGTGCTGGACTATAAATAATTTTCAAGACATCACTTTCACCAAATTGTCTGTTATGGAGTCCATAAAATTTTTTGTTGTTGTTGTTGTTGCTGGTGTTGATTGTTTGAAGCTTTCAACATCTATGTTATTAATGCCCACAAATATTGCCACTAGCTGTGTTGCTAGCAGTGTCACATAATGCAAACACTGACTTATGTTGCACAAAATGACAATCATAGGTACAACCAACTCACACACCAAGAAGAATGTCCTGCAGGAGAACTAGCATTTGAAGGACAGAGGACAACATGTCAGTGTGTTTTCACTGTGAATGTCCAGGATAGATTTTACACCACCCATAAGACATAAGACATCAACCATCACAACACTTCTACTCATGCCAGTCAATAGCAGACTATCATAACTGATCTTTGGGACAAAGCCCATTGCTGTACCCTGGATGAGGTTGTTCCCCAATACTACATCATTACCATTCCCTGTCATCCTACAAAGGTATGACCCACTTGTCTAGCCACCAGAATCAGGAAAGCTAAGTGAAGTGACCATCTATGAATGTGAAGCTGCCACAGATACAAATCCCCCGTGGATGACACTCACTGAGATGTCAGGAAATCTCACTGACATCACCATCAATGGCCAACCTGTCTGTGTGTTAGTCAACTCAGGACTTCCTCTCCTATAATATCAGATACTTATCACATCAGATAAAGACAGCTACATTTCACAATATGAAAGTGATTGTGCTGAAAGTCACAAATGGAAAATATGTTCAGCCAACAGGAAAATGTATAGCAGAAATAACTATCAATCATAGTACACAGCTCTTTCAATTAGTTGTTGTAACACAATGTAATTATAATGTTATTCTAAGATAGGATTTCTTATAGGCATCACCAGCAGTCATAGACTACGGAAGTTCAGATTTCCACAGTGATGAACTTGTTCCAGTAAGCACTCACAACAAAGGTTGTTCTGGCTGGTTGAGTGCCATTGAAGATGTTCTTATCACACCATCATCAATGAGATGTGTTACAGAAATCAATTGAGATGCTTGGTTACACTGTGAAATTTTTGTGGGTTGCATAAATCTACTGGGGCTGACAAGAGAAATTTACATATTAGCAATGATTATAACCGTTACAGCTGGTTGAGGAGAAATTTGGATGGACTATTCAGTTCCATCAATGAAGAATCATGATCTGCTACCACTAAAGACAGACCACCCTGGTAGGGGGTCAAAAGATCCTGAGTTTCGAGAACCCAGCGTAACCAGAGAGCAATCATCCTTTCAAGCAATTTGCAGAGCATTTTGGTGAGGCTAATTGGATGGTAACTATCAACAGAGATTTGATTTTTGCCTGGCTTAAGGATTGGAATGATGATACTATCTCACCATTGTGAAGGAAAGACACTATTGAGCCAAATACAGTTAAATATACTAAAGAGATGGCCAGATGTCCTGTCCATACAGGCCGAGACACTTGCATGTTTGCAAGAAGCTGAGAGGGCTATGCCCATCGTAGCACAAATACTGGCAAGGTCTTCCATACTGAACAAGCCTCAGTGGAAGAACCAGACAAAGTGGGTACCACAATGTTCCATCTCTCTCCTATCTACTCCCATAGTCCTTCCTCAGTTCCCCAAATACCCAACCAAAAGTGAGATTTGACCCATGCTGAGGGATACATGGCACATGGGAAGGAAAATGTGTCATTAATGAAGCCTCAGGGATAGCAGGAGACCTTCAGTAATTAGCCTTGTACCACAGGGGGTTCCATCATGTCAACTGACTAGGTCCCCGACCCTCGAGGGACTAACAAGGAGAACATGGGAAAACAAAAACTGATGGGCTTGATGAGACTTCAAACACCAAAGCATCAGGATTGGAACCAGTGGAAGCTGTTTCTGCTATTGGATTGGGTGACAGACCAGACTAAGAAGTGGAAACAGTTATTGAGCTGTTGAACCAAGTCAAGATCATATCCTTTTCTGGGGTGAGAGGGGGAAACTTCGCAAAGAACAGAAAGAAAAGGAAGGTACAGAATGGCTTCCTAAACATAAATAAAAGGAATTAAAAAGTCTTGATCTCCAAAAAATGTCTGTCTCAGAGTATGTAAATAGAAATGTACCTTGGTGGTGCATTTCTGAATTCAACTGAAGCAGATAAGAAGGCTGTTCAACCTTGCAAGGGAGAAATGACAATGGATAAAATATCAGGAGGCACTCATCAAATACAACCTTGCAATCAAGCATGTGAAGCTAGCTTCCAGGAAAGTATTCTGTGAGCAAATGGAAGCTCCTTGTACTAGATGTCATAAAATCCTCACCAGAACACCAACTAATCCAGGAGGCACTTTAAGGAAGGAGGACAATGCGTATACAATGACAGCGAGTGAGGTGCTGGAAGCGATCCTCAAGACTCGCTTCCAAAATGCACTGTGGCAGTTAACACAGACCAGGAATCAGTCCTTGAGATACACTGGTTTACAGGTAATCAAAAGGAAAACTAGGAACCTAGTGGTGAATGAACTCATTAAAGAATTAAATATTAGAGGCTACTATTGCTGAGGATAAGCGGGTGATTGACTCATAGTAATACTTTGCAAATTTGCTAGTATTGTTAGAAGTATGGCAACATGCACACGACATTGTAGACAATTGGTGCAGAAAATACATTCTAAGGGTTAGCCCCAAGAAAATTGTTGTAGTTTCATTTATGAGGAAGTAAATCCAGCACACATACTGGAAATTCTAGCTGCTTGATTAAATCTACCAGTAGAGGTGGCAGTGAAGTATTCAGGGATATCCCTGGATGCAAAGCTATCACGGACCGATCATACAAAGAATATATGTTCTGAGCCTCTTAAGAGAACTCAAAGTGCCTGTGTAAAACTGGGGTCTGGACCCAAGGGGTTATGTACTGGATATACACTACTGTAATAAGACCCATGATCATTTATGGGGCTACAGTATGGTGGATCTAGATTAGATTAGATTTACTTTCATTCCAATTGATCTCTAGTGAGGAGGTCCTCCAGGATGTAGAACATGTCAGAAAAACAATAATACTTGACAAATATTTATAACTAAAGCAAATAAGCTAATGTACCGTCCACAGCTCCCAAGTGGAATGATCATCACTTTTTTAATGAACACTATATGAAAGAATCATTTTACAAACACTCATTTAGTAATATCACATTAATGCACTGAATTTAAAATTTTAAAAAAATGTATTTTTATTTATAAGTTAATAAACATATAATAGAACTACCACAATACTTATTTAGAAGTTATATAATAGAGGGAAACATTCCACGTGGGAAAAATATATCTAAAAACAAAGATGATGAGACTTACCAAACAAAAGGGCTGGCAGGTCAGTAGACACACAAACAACCACACAAAATTCAAGCTTTCGCAACAAACGGTTGCTTTGTCAGGAAAGAGGGAAGGAGAGGGAAAGACGAAATGATGTGGGTTTTAAGGGAGAGGGTAAGGAGTCATTCCAATCCCGGGAGTGGAAAGACTTACCTTAGGGGGAAAAAAGGACAGGTATACACTCGCACACACACACATATCCATCCGCAAATTGGTGTATGTGCGGATGGATATGTGTGTGTGTGTGCAAGTGTATACCTGTCCTTTTTTCCCCTTAAGGTAAGTCTTTCCACTCCCGGGATTGGAATGACTCCTTAACCTCTCCCTTAAAACCCACATCCTTTCGTCTTTCCCTCTCCTTCCCTCTTTCCTGACAAAGCAACCGTTGGTTGCGAAAGCTTGAATTTTGTGTGTATGTTTGTGTTTGTTTGTGTGTCTATCGACCTGCCAGCACTTTCGTTTGGTAAGTCACATCATCTTTGTTTTTAGATATATTTTTTCCACGTGGAATGTTTCCCTCTATTATAATCATATATATAAACATTCCACGTGGGAAAAATATATCTAAAAACAAAGATGATGTGACTTACCAAACGAAAGTGCTGGCATGTTGATAGACACACAAACAAACACTAACATACACGCAACATTCAAGCTTTCACAACCAACAGTTGCTTCATCAGGAAAGAGGGAAGGAGAGGGATGGTGTAACACTGTGCCAAGATGTGCTGGCCATGCACCAAGGCATGTTTAGCCACAGGGTGATCCTCATTACCAACAAACACTGTCTGCCTGTGTCAATTCATGCGAATGGACAATTTGTTGCTGGTCATTCCCACATAGAAAGCTTCACAGTGTAGGCAGGTCAGTTGGTAAATCACGTGGGTGCCTTCACACGTGGCTCTACCTTTGATCGTATACACCTTCCGCGTTACAGGACTGGAGTAGGTGGTGGTGGGAGGGTGCATGGGACAGGTTTTACACTGGGGGCGGTTACAAGGGTAGGAGCCAGAGGGTAGGGAAGGTGGTTTGGGGATTTCATAGGGATGAACCAAGAGGTTACGAAGGTTAGGTGGACAGCAGAAAGACACTATTGGTGGAGTGGGAAGGATTTCATGAAGGATGGATCTCATTTCAGGGCAGGATTTGAGGAAGTCGTATCCCTGCTGGAGAACCACATTCAAAGTCTGATCCAGTCCTATATATAATAGAGGGAAACATTCCACGTGGGAAAAATATATCTACAAACAAAGATGCTGTGTTTGTGTGTTTATTGTCTCTATCAACATACCAACGCTTTTGTTTGGTAAGTTGCAGCATCTTTGTTTGTAGATGTATGGTTCTACTGAGAAATTCGTCAATGGAGTAGGAGTTGGCACCAATAAATCCTTTTGGCTTCTGTTAAACTGAATTTCATTGGTTCTTAAGCTTTTTATGGCTGCTGGCAAGTTATTGAAAATGTGTGTTCCTGAATAATGCACACCCTTTTTTTGTTCAAGAGTAAGTGACTTTAAATCCTTGTGAAGATTATTCCTTTTTCTAGTATTGATTCCATGAATATAGCTGTTGGTTTGAAAAAGTGACATATTTTAATGACAAATTTCATTAAGGAATAAACATGTTGGGAAGCGGTAGTTAGTGCCCCTAGTTCCCTAAACATGTTTCTCCAGGATGTTCTTGAATTCGCACCACATATAATGCTTATTGCACATTTTTGTGCCCAGAAAACTTTATCTTGGCTTGATGAATTACCCCAAAAATAATCCCATATTATGGAATGGAAGTAAGCATAGTATGCCAGCTTTTTCATTTTTGTATCCTCTATGTCTGACACAATTCACATTGCAAATAGAGGTTTGTCAAGATGCTTCAGCAGTTTTGTGGTGTGCTCCTCCCAGTGGAATTTATTATCAAGCTATAATCTCAAGAATTTAACACTGTCCACTTCTTCTGTCTGCTTATCATCCTATGTTAGGCATACACCCCTTACAAGTTCTGAACTGCATGTAGTGTGGTTTTCAAAGTTTAGTGACAAAGACTTCCCCCATGAACCATGGACCTTGCCGCTGGTGGGGAGGCTTGTGCGCCTCAGCGATACAGATAGCCATACCGTAGTTGCACCCACAATGGAGGGGTATATGTTGAGAGTCCAGACAAATGGGTGGTTGCTGAAGAGGGGCATCAGCCTTTTCAGGAGTTGCAGGGGCAACAGTCTGGATGACTGACTGATCTGGCCTTGTAACACTAACCAAAATGGCCTTGCTGTGCTGGTACTGCGAACGGCTGAAAGTAAGGGGAAACTACAGCCGTTATTTTTCCCGAGGGCATGCAGCTTTACTGTATGGTTACATGATATAGACATCCTCTTGGATAAAATATTCCAGAGGTAAAATATTCCCCCATTTGGATCTCTGGGCAGGGAATATTCAGGAGGATGTCATTATCAGGAGAAAGAAAACTGGCATTCTACAGATTGGAGCATGGGATGTCAGATCCCTTAATTGGGCAGGTAGGTTAGAAAATTTAAAAAGGGAAATGGATATGTTAAAATTAGATGTAGTGGGAATTAGTGAAGTTTGGTGGCAGGTGGAACAAGACTACTGGTCAGATGACTATAGGGCTATAAATACAAAATGAGATAGGGGTAATGCAGGAGTTGGTTTAATAATGAATAAAATAAAGCTACTACAAACAGCATAGTGAATGCATTATTGAGGCCAAGATAGACATGAAGCCCACACCTACCACAGTAGTGCAAGTTTATATGCCAACTAGCTCCTCAGATGATGAAGAGATTGATGAAATGTATGATGAGGTAAAAGAAATTAGCCAGATAATGAAGGGAGATGAAACTTTAATAGTCATGGGTGACTGGAATTTGATATTAGGAAAAGGAAGAGAAGGAAATGTAGTAGGTGAATATGGAATGGGGGTAAGGAACGAAAGAGGAAGCCACATGGTAGAATTTTGCACAGGGCATAAGTTAATCATAGCTAACACCTGGTTCAAGAATCCTGAAAGAAGGCTGTATACATGGAAGAGGCCTGGAGATACTGGAAAGTTTCAGATAGATTATATAATGGTAAGACAGAGATTTAGGAACCAGGTTTTAAATTGTGACATTTCCAGGGGCAGATGTGGACTCTGAACACAATGTATCCGTTATGAACTTAAAAAAGGTGGGAATTTAAGGAGATGGGACCTGGATAAACTGACAGAACCAGAGGTTGTAGAGAGTTTCAGGGAGAACATTAGGGAACAATTGACAAGAATGGGGGAAAGAAATACAATAGATGAAGAATGGATAGCTTTGAGGGATGAAGTAGTGAAGGCAGCAGAGGATCAAGTAGGTAAAAAGATGAGAGCTAGTAGAAATCCTTGGGTAACTGAAGAAATTTTGAATTTAACTGATGAAAGGAGAAAATATAAAAATGCAGTAAATGAAGCAGGAACAAATGGAATAAAAACTTCTCAAAAATGAGAACGACAGGAAGTGCAAAATGGCTAAGCAGGGATGGCTAGAGGACAAATGTAAGGATGTAGAGGCATATATCACTAGGGTTAAGATAGATACTGCCTACAGGAAAATTAAGAGACCTCTGGAGAAAAGAGAACCACTTGTGTGAATATCAAGAGCTCAGATGGAAACCCAGTTCTAAGCAAAGAAGGGAAAGCAGAAAGGTGGAAGTTGTATATAGAGGGTCTATACAAGGACAATGTATTTGATGGCAATACTATGGAAATACAAGAGCATGTAGATGAAGATGAAATGGGAGATATGATACTGCATGAAGAGTTTGACAGAGCACTGAAAGATCTAAGTAGAAACAAGGCCCCGGGAGTAGACAACATTCCATTAGAAACACTGATAGCCTTGGGAGAGCCAGCCCTGACAAAACACTACCATCTGGTGAGCAAGATGTATGAGACAGGTGAAATACCCTCTGACTTCAAGAAGAATATAATAATTCCAATCCCAAAGAAAGTAAGCAGGTGTTGACAGATGTGAAAATTATGAAACTATCAGTTTAATAAGTCACAGCTGCAAAATAATAACAAGAATTCTTTACTGACAAATGGAAAAACTGGCAGAAGTGGACCTCGGGGATGATCAGTTTGGATTCCGTAGAAAGGTTGGAACACATGAGGCAATATTGACCCTACGACTTACCTTAGAAAATAGATTAAGGAAAGGCAAACCTATGTTTCTAGCATTTGTAGACTTAGAGAAAGCTTTCGACAATGTTGCCTGGAATACTCTCTTTCAAATTCTGAAGGTGGCAGGGGTAAAATACAGGGAGCAAAAGGCTATTTAAAATTTGTACAGAAACCAGATGGCAGTTATAAGAGTCAAGGGCCATGAAAGGGAAGCAGTGGTTGGGAAGGGAGTGTGACAGGGTTGTAACCTATCCCTGATGTTATTCAATCTGTATATTGAGCAAGCAGTAAAGGAAACAAGAGAAAAATTCAGAGTTGGAATTAAAATCCATGGAGAAGAAATAAAAACTTTGAGATTCGCTGATGACATTGTAATTCTGTCAGAGACAGTAAAAGGCCTGGAAGAGCAGCTGAACGGAATGGGCAGTGTCTTGAAAGGAGGATATAAGGTGAACATCAACAAAAGCAAAACGAGGATAATGGAATGCAGTCAAATTAAATCGTGTGATGCAGTGGGAATTAGATTAGGAAACGACATGCTTAAAGTAGTAAATGAGTTTTGCTGTTTGGGGAGCAAAATAACTAATGATGGTCGAAGTAGAGAGGATATAAAATGTAGACTGGCAATGGCAAGGAAAGTGTTTCTGAAGAAGAGAAATTTGTTAATATCGAGTACAGTGTCAGGAAGTCGTTTCTGAAAGTATTTATATGGAGTGTAGCCATGTATGGAAGTGAAAAGTGGACAATAAATAGTATAGACAAGAAGAGAATAGAAGCTTTCGAAATGTGATGCTGCAGAAGGATGCTGAAGATAAGATGGGTAGATCACGTTACTAATGAGGAGGTATTGAGTAAAATTGGAGAGAAGAGAAATTTGTGGCACAACTTGACTAGAAGAAGGGATCGGTTGGTAGGGTATATTCTGGGACATCAAGGGATCACCAATTTAGTATTGGAGGGCAGCGTGGAGGGTAAAAATCATAGAGGGAGACCAAGAGATAAATACACTAAACAGATTCAGAAGGATGTAGGTTGCAGTAGGTACTGGGAGATGAAAAAGCTTGCAAGGGATGGAGTAGCATGGAGAGCTGCATCAAACCAGTCTCTGGACTGAAGACTAGAACAACAACAACATTTGAACGAGAGAGCAAGAGTAAGAATAGGAGGTGTGATGAGTGAAGAAATTGAACTGGGAAGAGGTGTAAGACAAGGTTGTTGTTTATCACCAACACTGTTCAATATATATCTGGAGGAAATTATTAGTGAAAGTTTTGATAGAAGGAGAGGAGTTTGTATAGGGGGTCGGAGAGTGGAGTATATAAGATTTGCAGATGACATGGTTGTAATGACAGAGAGTGCAAGAGAGATGAAACAAATGTTAGATGACATAAACAGAGAATTAGTAGAATATGGAATGAAGATTAACAAGAAGAAAATGAAAAGCATGGTAATTGGAGGAAAGGGGAGAAAATGCCATATGAAAATAGGGGGAGAGGAATTGGAGCAAGTGAATAACTTCAGTTACTTAGGAAGTGTAATAATGGATTATATGTATTGCTCAACAGAAATTAGGAAAAGAATTGCAATGGCAAAATAAGGATCCAAACAGAAAACAGGAAACAGAAATTACTTTGTGGACCACTAAACAAAGGTCTGAGGAAAAGACTTGCCAAATGTTACATCTGGAGCATTGCACTGTATGGTGCGGAGACCTGGACATTGATGAAGGAAGATGAAAGAACATTGGAGGCACCAGAGATGTGGATATGGAGAAGAATGGAAAAAGTGAAATGGGAAGACTGAGTAAGGATTGAAGAAAAATTAAGAAGAATTGGAGAAAAAAGAAACATGCTGAAAGTCATCAGAAAGAGAAAACAGAACTGGATTGGACATTGTTTGAGGAGGGACTGTTTATTGAAGGAAGAAATAGAAGGAATGGTGGAGGGAAAAAGGGGAAGAGGAAAAAAAAGATATCAAATGCTGGACAATATCAAAGGAGGCAAATATTCAGAAACAAAAAGACTGGCTATGGACAGACAAAAGTGGAAGAGGCTTAACCCATGAAAAGACCTGCTGTAAGGCAGAATATCATACATACATACATACATACATATACATGCCCATTATTTTTTCTTACCCACTGTATTCAAATTTATGTCTGTGTTGTGGTGTAACATCTGTTCAAGGCAGTGAGGTGTAAGGAAGTGTCCAGTTTATTTTGCACAACTACTCTATTAGCAGCCAAAAGGAAGTGGATTTTGAATGGAAACTACAAACTTATGATGAAAAGGTGACAAGTCAGCCAAATTCACCACCAGAAAACAAGTCTGGTGTGTCATACATAGCATTAGTCACCTTATGCATGTCACATGATAGGAATCTCTTAACAATGCACCAATCTGTACACCTGGCGTGTGTGTGAGATATGTCTCCTTGCCCGATGTAGGCGTTTGTATGAATGTGAATGTGTTCACTCCCAAGGAAATGATGAAAACATAGTTTGTCACTGAGCTATGAGAAATGGACACAACAAGTTCACAATCACTGGGTCTCTTAAAACATACGTTTCTACAGTTTTTGAAGATGCATTCCATTTTGGAAATTTTGATGCATGAATTCCTTTGTTGTAGCATAGTTCACACCCATTTATTTGTTGTTTTCTTTTGTGTGAGACATCTATGTGGTATCTTGTCTGTTTTCACTACTCCTCACATTTACTTGCAACAGTAATGTATTCTTACCACAGGACTCATATTCTATAACCAATGCATAGTATGACAACCACCATGACTACAGAAAGAGAACAAGCATTTCAATAACACTTTGCAATCCACCATCATACTGCACTTCTTCCACACTGCTCTCTGTTGCAGTTTTTGTGCTTAGACTGTTCACTGTTTCTATTTCACTTTACTTTCACTGTTGAGTTTACCCTCTTCCTGTTTTCATGCTTCATCTGTGTTCAGTTTTTGACAGGTTGTCCAGTGGGCCATCTTACCACTAAATCTGAGGGGACTGCAATGGGGACTTTCCCTTGTCAATATCCCATGACTTTTGTCATCATAGTGTACAGGTTATACCAAAAAGCTGCTACTTTGAAAAAGGCTGGTACTTCCTCAGTGATACTAGACAGCTACTGTTTATCTATTACTGGTGCAGGTAGCTTAATATTTACTTAGTTACAATAGTATTTTCCAAAGAAAATATGGATAGTTACCTACATTTACAGATACTGAGTCCTATTTACATTACATTGCCACTTGTCATGCAGGTTTATCATGAGCACTGCTATTTCCCATGAAGCTAAGAGAACTTTCCAATCCTTCATTGCAGATAGATTTATTGAGAAAATTTGTAGAAATAGTGCATAATGAGGTATTAGATTTTTAATTTTCTTTTGATGGTAGATATTCCCAACTCATTGTTTTATAATTTTGTCTTTTCACAGAAATGCTGAGGAACTTGAACTCAGTAATTAAATCCAATATGAAAAAAGCTGCACTTGTGTTAAGTCAGCTCTTGATAAGATTTCAAACTGGTGCAAAGATGGGAAACTTGCTTTAATTGTTCAAAAATGTAAAATTTTGCACTTTGCAAAATGAATAATATGTAGTATCCTATGACTGCAATATCATTGAGTCACTGTGGAAATAGACAGACCCCTACAAATACTTGGGTTATCAATTTGAGGGGTAATGAAGTGGAATGATCATGTAATTCATAAAGACACATAAACAAAAACTAGAAAATACAATGAAGGGAATGTACCTCAATGCACCAAAAATGAGACAATTGTACTTCACATTTATGTCCAATTATTCAGGACAAACTTAATGAATCACAGTACTGGCATGATCAAACTAACTGTGGCTTACTCTATATTAAGGAGCACTGGTTAAATAGTTTACCTATAGAATTGTGTGTCCCATTTAGATACCGATCACATGTTATTGCAGAACAAACATTGTGCCTGGTGGGGTCTCAGTGTATGTTAGAGACAGTCTACATATGAAGTACTTTATAATAGATCCTAAATGTATGTGTCTAGAAGGCGTATTTGAAGCAGCAGCAGTGGCACCACACACATAAAAAAGTTGTAATTGTATAACTCTATCAACCACCAGAAACTGATGAAGAAAACTTTCATGGATAACCTTAGTAAACTAATAATATTAGTTTCAAGATACATACATCTCACACTTTTCATATCTGGTAACAGTAACATAAACATACAGGGAAAAAAAGAATATATCTCATTTAATAAATACAATAAAGTCACTTAATCTCTACTGCATCAATGAACAACCCACAAGGATAGGAGCATGCTTAGACAACATAATAACCAGTGAGCATAGAGATGATGTAGAAGGCGGTGTGATTGAATAAGGAATATCTGATAATGTCTAAAAATAAGACAGTCACTTTTTGTGTACCAAAAGTTTTGTAAAGTACAGAATGCTAAATAAGAATAAATATTATGAAGGTACTAAGAATCAGTAGACTGGTCCCGTAAATTGCCCACTGAAAGAACTATTGATGGATGCACTACTTTGTTTGTAGATATTGTACAACACATACTAAATGGCAACTGTTCAACATCTATATGAAAAATATTAATAACACTAAATGTAGATCACAAAATACTAAAATATGGTATACTCCAAGGCAGAATTCTTTAATTCTTATAGGGAATTAGCAACTTTTTGGCTCAACAGTTTAAAAGATAATCAGGGGGCTTGATTTAAAGTTATTTTTTCTCTGCCTTCTAATAAATTGTACCAGCCAAAATGCAGCTCCGCTGTGAATGCAGTTCTTGAACAAAGGATGAATTGGCTGATATTTGTAAGCAGCTGGAAGTCATCCTGTTTCTGTCAAATGATTGGTAACTGCTGTAAATTGGTGTGTTCAAAGACCACCTGAGAGTCTTGTAACTGTGATACCGATACCAGATGTACCTCGAGTACCATCCTCTCCTGTGGGTCCTGTCTCCTCCACAGAAAGTACAGAATCTGTCATTACTTATCCACTTGACTGCATGTGGTGTGTCAATAATAGATCTAGGCATCCAGTACAGGGTCGACGGGACCAGGGAGGACTCAAGGTGTTGTACCAATCCCCTTAACCAACAAGTTTGAGGTGCTCTCTCTCACTGAAACAGAAACTGAGCCAGTGGGAGTCACTTCACATATTTTGGGGAAACCTGTTTTGTCCAGTGTCAAGAGGAGGGAAGTGCAAAAGGATAGTGGCCTATTAATAATTAGCAATTCAAATGTTTGGCAAATGGTGGTACCCCTTGGGGAAATGGCAGCAAGGGACAGGAAAGGACACAATGTGCACTCTGTGTATGTGCCTGGGGCCTGTTCCAGCAGCCATTGAGGGGGCAGGATGCAACCAACTGTAGATTGTGGTACACATTGGAACAAATGATGCCTGTCATCTGGGCTCTGAAGTCATACTTGGGTCATTCCAGCAACTGGTGGAGAGGGTTGAGAAGACCAACCTTGCAAATGGAGTTTCAATGAAGCTCACAATTTGCAGCATTGTCCGCAGAACTGATCGTGGCCCATTGGTTCTGAGTCGAGTGGAAGCACTGAATCAGAGACTTCAAAGGTTTTGTGACAAGCTAGGCTGTGATTTCCTGGACTTGTGCAGTAGGGTTGAGAACTGTGGGTCCCTCTAAAAGCGTCAGGTGTGCACTGCACATCAGAGGCTGCTACTCAGGTAGCTGACTGTGTATGGGGTGCACACAAAGGTTTTTAGATTAGGTAACTCTTCATCAAATACAGATAATGGTAGCTTTAGGAAACCAGAAGTATAGTGCGAGATCGAAAGAAATGCCTCCCACAGGTAGGAGTATTAAAATCCTAATGGTAAACTGCTGAACCATTCAGAACAAAGTGCCAGCGTTTGAAGTACTCATGAAAAGCAGTGAAGCTCAGACAATACTTGGTACAGAAAGCTGGTTGAAACCTGAAATTGATAGCAGTGTAATTTTTGAGGACTTGGGAAATGGAGGTAGTGTAATTGTTGCAATAGACAAGGAACTCAAATCCACAAAGATAGAAACTGAAGCTGCATGTGAGATAGTTTGGACAAGATTTAGTGTCAGGGACAGGCATAAAATGATGACTGGATCCTTCCTGATGTAACCAAGAATATTAAAGAAAACCTCAGTTCACTTGCACGTATGTTCCCCAATCATACAGTAATCACTGGTGGAGACTTTAATCAGCCAACAATAAATCGGGAGAATTACAAATTTGTTAGTGGTGGGGGTGATAAGACATTATGTGAAACTGTACTAAGTACCTTCACTGAAAACTACCTAGAACGGATAGTTAGGAACCCCACTCGTGATGGAAACATACTGGATCTAATGGCAATGAACAGACCTGACCTCTTTTAGGATGTCCACATCAAAATTGGTATCAGTGATCATGACATGGTCATGGCAACATTGATTTCCAAAGCACAAAGTGTAACTAAACCAAGTAGAAGTGTGTGTATATAAAACAAAGTGTAGGGTAATAGATAGAGATGCTGAATGAAATACATTTGGCTGTCAAGAGAGCAATGTATGATGCCTTCAGTGATAACCACAACAGAATATTGTAAAATAATCATTCACAGAACCCAAAGAAATTCTGATTGATTGTAAAGCCTGTTTTTGGTACCAAAGGTAGCATCCAGTCCCTACCAAATGAGACAGGAACTGAAACTGAAAGTAGAAAAGCAAAAACTGAAATGCTTCACTATGTTTTCAAATGTACCTTTAGACAGGAAAACCCAGGTGAATTGACCTTGTACCACTGAAAAGATATATGAAATAAGTATTAGTGTCAGGGGTGTTGAGAGACATTTGAAATTGTTTAAATTGAACAGTGCTCCAGGGCTCAATGGAGTCCCTGTCTGAGTCTGTATTGAATGTCCAGTTCTTGGAAAAGAGCATACCTCACATCCATCTACAGGAAGGGTAGTAGTTGTGATCCACAAAACTACCATTCAATATCCTTGACATCAATTTGTTGTAGAACCTTAGAACATATTCTACGCTCAAAAATATTAAGTTATCTTGAACAGAATGACCTCCTTAATGCCAACCAGCATGGATTCTGAAAACATCAATCATGTGAAACCCAACTTGCACTTTCCTCACATTTCATACTGGAAGCTTTTCATCAAGGCAGTCATGCAGATACAATATTTCTTAATTCCAGAAAAGCATTTGACTCAGTACCACACCAACATGTTTATAGTCAAAAGTATAGTCATATGGGGTATCAAGTGAAATGTGTGACTGGATTGAGGATTTTCAATAGGGAGGACACAGCATGTTATCTTGGGTGCAGCATCAACATCAGATGTAAAAGTAACTTCAGGTGTACCCCAGGTAAGTATGTTGGGGACCCTTGCTATCCATGTTGTATATTAATGATGTTGCAGACAATATTAATGGTTACATCAGACTTTTTGCAGATGATGCAGTTATCTATAATGAAATACTGTCTGAAAGAAGATGCATTTCAGTCAGATCTTCATAAGATTTCATAACGGTGCAAAGATTTACGACTTGCTTTAAATGTTCAGAAATGTAAAATTGTGCACTTCACAAAACAAAAAAAACATACTATCTTATGACTATAATGTCAATGAGTCACTGTTGGAATTGGCCAATTCATACAAATACCTGAGTTTAACAGTCTGTAGGGATATGAAATGGAATGATCACTCAGGTCCAGGTGTGAGTAAAACAGGTGGTAGACTTCAGTCTATTGGTAGAATACTGGGGAAGTGGAATCAGTCTACAAAGGAGATTGCTTACAAATCACTCATGTGACCCATCCTAGAATATTGCTCAAGGGTATGGGACCCATACCAGATATGAGTAACAGGGGATAATGAACATATACAGAAAGCAAAAAAGGCAATACAATTCCAATGGACACTGATGTATTAAATGAATACTTTGTAAACTGCACAGGCTTCCATCATTCAAGCTGCAACAACAGCTCAGTCACTCAGGTACGTCTACCTCAAGCAAAAAATACAACTATATTCTCATGTTCTGAAACTCTAAAATTGCTCCCACAATATTAGCAAAGCAATTAACAGGTTTCAAAATCCTAAACCAGAGGTCTTTTTTGGAATGGGTAACTTTGTCATAAAGAAAAATAATGCCAATGATTTATTTATCTATTCAACAGAATTGTGGCACATGGGCAGATGGTATTTTTCATGAAGCTCTTAAAATCATGGTTACCCTCCAGGTGTTTAAGAAAGGAGAAAGACACTTCCCTAGTAACTACAGGCCAATCTGAGTTGTTCCACTTTATCAAAAATAACTTAAAGCTGTACACATAAACAAATATATGATTATTTTGAAAATATGAGGTTATTGAATGCAAAATAGTTTGTCATTAGATTAGATCTGTAAACAGTAGGAGAGTAGAAAATCTGTTAGATATTGTATATGGTGGTGTTGGAAAAATATCAGCTATGTGTTTTACACTTACAGACTGGAGCAAAGCCTTAAACTTGATGTCACATGAGACTATATTAATATAATTAGCTCACTATAGCATTAAAGATAAATCATTAGGTATATTTAGAACCTATCCAACTGGAAGGCTACAGCAAGTATATACAAATAATCAGGCAACATGGTTGTTGAAAATAAAATGTGTAGTACCATAGGGGTCAATTCATAGACCCCTTCTCTTCATTGTTTATATAAATGATTTCTCAAGTCATATACCATTTGAAAATGTGCTGTAAACTGATGATGTCACACTGATAATAACCGGTAGAAACATAAAAAGTGTTTAAAATAACAACAGAGAAATAATCAAGATGACTAATCGTTATGAGAGGTCCATTAACAAGACAAAAACAGAAGAACTACATTTCTATCTCAGAGCAATGAAACCTGATAATAAGAATGGGAAATTACTTGGACTTGTGGTTGATAAAAGACTGTCTTAGGATGGACACATAAAATACTTAAGCAGCAAACTAGCAAGAGTACTATTTTTGTTACATACATTAAGAAAAAAATGTCAGTAAGAACTATTGTTATACTGCATTATTCCAGTCACATCTGCAATACGGAATACTGTTGTATGAGAAATATCAGTTGTAGAAGTATGAAACCAGAATTTGGTTGCAATAATTACACATCTGTTGTCTGAAACTGATAAACAATATTTTATTCAAAATAATCTCCATGGCGGAGAAGTTGAGTAGGTGATTGTCCTTCAAGCTCATCTGCTTAACTACATGCTTCGAAACTTTGAGGAACAATTTGGTTGTCATGTATCCAGATTGGTTAGCGAATCCAATACTACCATTTGGCCCACCATCCAGAAATTTGTCTTTCATATGGACTCATGGAAAAATGAACACTGACCGTATGGCCATCCCACCTCTCCGGCAGGCTGAGGATGAGGGATGTTGTGAAAGAGGTGACAATGAAGCCCAAACCTTACAAATGTTGACAGATGATGAAGAAGTGAGGTCTGGTGATTTTGTTTTGGTTCATTTTACCACCAAGAAGACTTTAAATATTATTTTGGGCAAGCTGTGAAAACTGTTGGGGAAGAGAAAGTGTATGTTTCCTATCTGAGGAAAAAAGGATCTGGATTTGTATTCTCTTTTGTCCCAAATGAGTCAATAGTGGAGAGATCTGATATTATTTGTCTCTTCTTTTCTTCAAAAACAACTGGGACACAAAGGCATGGTAGGATGCTGCAGTTTAATGTTAATTTTGGAAAGTACAATATTTGTTAAAAATAGCAAAAAAATTCTTTAGGTTAATATTGGTGTTTCACATTTATCAAGAATAAATAAAACTTTTTTTGGGAAACTTGGCTTTATTTATATCAAAAACATGCTGTCCACTTTTACCCCATGATATTTCAATCAATGACCACATATGCCTCACCACGAGGCAAATGTGGGCAGATTGCAGACATCTTCTTTTTTTTTTAGCTGGTAGTCAAAATTTTGAAGATACAAAGAATTGCTTTAATGATTCTAGTAGTGTGAAAACTGGTGAATCCAAAGATACTGAACTGCACAGAGTGGCCGCGCAGTTTGAGGTGCCATGTCATGGATTGTGCAGCCCCTCCCGCCGGAGGTTCGAGTCCTCCCTCGGGCATGGGTGTGTGTTTTCTTAGCATAATATAGTTTACATTAGTTTAAGTAGTGTGTAAGGCTAGGGACTGATGACCTCAGCATTCTGGTCCCTTAGGCATTCAAATTCACAATTCACACACTCACTCACTTACAAAGATACTGAATTTAAAAAAGTTGCCTCAAATGGTTTTTGGATAAAGCATGAACATAAAAAATGTCCACACTAGGCTCAACATCCCCTAATAGATGACACCCATCTGATCCCACCAAACACAGATCATTGTCTTCTTTCTAAAGAGATCTGGTCTTGCAGTGGATGTCGATGGTTTGCCTGGATTCAACCACAATTTACAATGCTTAGGATTCTGAAAATATATCCATTTTTCATCACATGGCACTATTCAATGGAGAAACGACTTTCTTTTGTATCTGATGAGCAGCATTTCACAAGATGTCTTTCATTCAGTTCATGCGCAACCCATCTTCCCACCGAAGAGAAACGGCTTTCTGCATCACATTCAATTGTTACACAAGTTCCTATTGAGTTTGAGTATCATCTTCATCCACAAAGGACTGCAATTCATTGTCTTCGAACTTTTTCTGTGGTTTCCCACTTTCGTCATTTCTCACATCAAAATCAACACTTTTTCAAGCATTCGATGTGATTCTGCAGCAGTTTTCTTCAAATGATAACAAAAAACCAATGCTGTCTGCAAATCGTAGTTTGAGGTGATGAGGCTATGGTCGTTTTGGTTGCGTATGAAGTATCACTGAGCTGTGCCCATCTGAGTTCAGAATGTGCTAGGGGTTTGCATGAAGTTGAGGCGTTGGTGTTGTACACATGTTTTCTGTGTGTAGGCTTGTGTTTGGTTTTTATGTATGTGTTATATGCCCCTAAAGAGACGTGTAAGGGTTAATTAAGGGTGTTTGTGAGAAGTTTCTGGTGGTTCATTTCCTAAACTTTGAATGAGAAAATGGGGTGAAGTTTGTGTTGTTTTGTACAATTTTGTGGACTTGTCTTCAGTAAGTGTGTAAATGGTGGTTTGGCCTATGAAGTCTCTTATATGTGTGTTGGGGACGTATCTACCAGCACCTGAGAAGACACGGAAAACTTTGTTCTGGAGACTTTGTAGTCAGGATAGTGCTGTGTCTGATGCCATAGACCATATCTCTGAGCCATAAAGGATGACTGAAAGTATGAGCTGGGCCAGAGGAGGAGTTTGCACTGAATGGCGAGTTGATGATCAGGGGGCCTAATTTTAGGGGTGAAGTAGATCACCTGACATTTGGCAGGATTGATCTTTATTTTCCATCGGTTGCACCACTGCATTATCTTATCAAGATGTTGTTGGAGGTGGTGGTGTATGAGGAGGAGGCTGTGACTGCTTCTGTATATGGCGGTGTCATTTGCATAGAGAGCAATCTCTCCACCAGTCTGCCTAGGGATATAACTCGTAAATATGATATAAATGACAGGACCTACAACGAACCTTGTGGGACTCCTGCAGCAATCCATCATATCTGATTGGACTTTTCTCTGTTCCTTATGAAGAACTGACGTCCTGTAAGGAAGGAGTCGATGATCCAGATTATGTGAACTGGGCAACCTATCTGATCTAGTTTGTAGGTTAGACCATTGTGTCAAATGTGTTGAAACGCTTTTTCTGTGTCCAGGGACACTGCTCCTGTTGCTTCTCTCCTTGTATTGGCCAGACAAATGTGTTCGACCAAGTGAAGGGATTGTTGGATAGTGGAATGCTCAGCATGGAATCCAAACTGTTCAGGCACAAGGATATTGCTTTCAGTCATAAACTGACAGAGGGGTGAAAGGATTATTAATTCTAGGATTTTACTCAGGCCAGTTAGGAGAGAAATGGGCCTGTAGCTTTCGGGAAGGAGTAGTTTTTATTGGATTTGGGTAGGGTGATGACCTTTGCCGTTTTACATGCAGAGGGGAAGTATGTGAGTTTCAAGAAAGCATTATAAATGCTTGCTAGATAGGATATGGCGGGAGGGGGAAGGTGTTTTAGGAGTGGGGTGCGGATGCGGTCGGGGCTTTGTCCATGTCTCCTTCCATCTGAAGTGGGGGAATTTCTTCCATGTGCTCTTCCACCAATTGGGTATATCTGTCCCAGTTTGTGATCATGTGTGTGTTTGCCATACTCCCGGCATTGTCTTCAACACTGACTAGATCCAGCATGACAGGACTGTGGTCGGAGTTCAGCTTGTAGTGCACTGTGGCCACCACATCAAGATCAAAGTTTTTCGCGAAAAAATTATCTAAGATATCAGAATTTCTGTCCGTGTTGCCAGGAATGTGTGTGGGCTCATCTGGGGCGATGACACTAAGGGTGGCATGCCCCTCGACGAACCCCAGCAAAGTCCTGCCACTTGCATTCTCAGCACAACAGCCCCAGGCTCTATATTTCAAATTTAGGTCCCCTTCCACCAATACACGATTGCCAGCCCCACATAGAGCCTGAAGATCTTGTACAGAGATATGTGAAGTGCTGGACAGAAGGGGGGGGGGGAGGGGGTGATGGTAGGTCAAAATAATTTGCCAAAGGTTTTAGCCAGTTTTGATTTATACACCAGCAGCCTCATTACTTTGAGTCTGCGTGAGTTCCAAGGAGTGGAAGCACATTCTGCCCTTAACCAATCCCACTGTCCTGCCGCCTGGACGGTCCAACGGTCGTACTGGTGGATGGCGTAATTTCTGACAGTGAATCGGTTGTCAGGCTTCAGGTGTGTTTTTGTCAGACACATAATATCAATGGCCTGTGGTCTAGAAAGTCTTCTAAAACAGTTTTCCTGGTTTTAACACCGTTGGCGTTCCATGTTGCTATTTTTATTATTCTGGACCTAAAGGGATCCATCGAGGCATGTCATCAATGTCACTGCTCCTTCGGCAATAATCATAAATTTTAATAGGGCATCAGGCACAGCTCAGAGATTTGCCAAGATGTCCTTAAATGTGTTAAACAGGGTAATGAGGCTGAATCTTGAAAACAGTTGCCACAGCTCTCTCAGCTCATTGAGAAACGTTGCCAGTTGAGTGCTGTGTGGTAGCATGCTCAGTGTCCTGGGGAGGGGAGGGCTGAGGTGGTGGGGCGGGAGGCAGCCAGGCGGCAGCGGGATCGGGGCACGTGGTGGGGGAAGCGCAGGATGGGATTCAGGCCTGGGCACATTTGGTCCGCTGCTTTTCACATCAGGAGAGCTCTTACCTGTGGCTGTGTCTGTGGGTGTAGAGCTTGCGGCCGTTGTCTTGGCTGCAGTAGTAGTTTGCATGGATGACTGCAGGGAACAGCTCGCCATCAGCTTCAGTCTAGTAGGGCTGCAGCTGTAGTTTGCTGGATGGCTGTCGCCACAGAGAGCACATTTTGCTGGAGTGTCCCGTTTCTTGGTACATGCCTTACTGAGGTGGGGGCTGGCGCACTTCGGAGGTTGGTTGCAGTTTTCGGCAGTGTGAAAGAGCTGCTGGCACTGGTGGCACTATACAGGGCCTTCAGGCTGCCGATATTTTTCAATGGTTATGCCACAGTGCAACAGGTGTTTGATTGTATATAGTTCGTGGTTCTGCTGGGCAGGGAGGACACACACTTTTTGCGACCTTCACCTGGTTTTGCCGCATCAGAAGCGTGTGTTTCTTATTTGACCTCTATGACTTTAAATTTGCAGAAGATGAGGTCTGCCTTGATTTCTGCTGGGTCAGTGTCGTGAGGGAGCCCTTTAATCACCTCATTGAACGTGTCTTGCTCTGTTGTCAGATAAGTGTAATGGGGAATGTTGTTCATCTGGAAATAATCTTTTATCGTACTATAATCAGGAGGTGTGGAGGCCTGAAATTTTGCCGATATGCCCCTACATGAGGTGTTGAGGACACCTTTTAACACTAGCACAATTTCTTTCATTATTTTCATGGTGCCATTTTGGAGTGTGGCAATAATGGGGGGTATCTTTTCCCTCTTCTGTTTTGGCTGGGACCCTGATGTTGAGGGTTGATCCCTCTTTGCCATAATTTCATCCTCTTCTGGGGATGAAATCGGGGCAAGGTTTTGGAAGTGGTGATATTGGCGACTACAGTCTCCTCACCCAGCTCCATGTCATCTCCAGTAGTGGAACACTCCCAAGCAAGCCGACAAGGAGCTGGATGCTTTGTTGCTGGCATCATGTCTGTGTCTGTTTGTTTGCATGTTTTAGCTTTAGTGATGTTTGTGAAGGGATGGCTGCAGGAGCCCAGAGACTGGACGCCACAGCAGACTGGGGCTTCGGATTTACCCAGTGTGTTTGCAATAGCAGTTTCCGAAGTCAGACCGACACTGTCAAGGGGCTCTGGTTGTTCATTCGTTGGCACCGTTAGGTTTCCCTGAAGAGCGCTAGCCCTAGCATAGAAATCACAGGGGTATCCAGGTAGCACCACAGGCCCTGATGTAGGAATTTACCAACTCTTGGAGGAGCAGGGAGGGTGCCCTGTGACAGTTTCTGACTGGGACACGTTGGTGGCAGATCAGACGGCTCAAAACAAAAACAGCCCGACTTCCATGGCCACCGTGCTGCCAGTAGACTGGCAGCAGCTTAGGCACAAAGAGATCACATCCAGATCTTCACACAACAAATTTGCCACGCACACACAAAGCATGTGTTTTTGCACACAACAGTTCAGCTGCATTGTGTATATGCAACGCACATGACGACTTTTGCTTCGCTACGGCCAGCAGCACAGCATCCACCCATCACGAGTCCTTTCCCTCAAATGGGTTCGAGGGACATGTTTACGGGTTTACAGATACCAATGTATGGAGCTTGAGTTACTATGTGGTGACATTAATTGCCAGACATTACAGGAAGCAGATGGCACCACAGACGTGATCTCACGGGACCTACACTGATGACTAACGCCATCTATAGGGAAATTCCGGCTTCACACTTGTACACCTGTACCATCTATAGGGAAATTTCAGTTTCATACTTCTACACCTGGTACACCAAAGTTGACCTTCAGTTTTCAGTGGCAGAAGAAACCTGTTAGATGCAATCAGGGTTTGCCTCCCAGAGAGACTTGCAGAAGTCAGTTCAGATCACTTAATATTGTGGCAGTCCCCATCCTTTACATCTACAATTCTCTAATTTATGCCAAAGAAAATGTAAACAAAAAAGCCACATGATAGATTTATCATACTCAAGGCTTTCTCACACACACAGTAGCCATACACACACGAGACTGAAGTCCTTCAACAATTTTCAAAAACAGCTCACTTGACTCCCTTACAGAAGTTTAAAGATGTTTAAGAAACTTTGCCAAGTGAATGAGAATTTTACACAGTTGATGAAGTTATGGAGAGTGCTGTTCAAGAATTGTGCTTTTAGTAACTGCACTTTTCAGTAAAATTGTATGTAACAATCACACAATTAGCATTATGCATCTCAAGTAGCCATAAGTAACTGTAAACTGTAACTGCAGGTAATTAAAATGTAAATGTATGTAATTGATATACAATTGTAATTAAGTGTTTGTACTATGTGGAAACTATAAGCTGGCACATGGAATCCCAGTTGTGATCGCTAGCCGATGGCAGCAGTCGGGAGACTTCATGCTGTACTTATTTGCAGATCTTCATTGCCAACTGTGCGGTGTACTATTAGCTGATGTTGATTGCATTGTCATCTGCTTTATTGCTGAGATGTGTTGTCACTGTCTGTGTTTTGTTACATTATTTTCATTGCAATTTTTTTTTTAAATGAGTGCTGTTGGCGGTGCTGGCGCATTGTGAGTGTTACCTTCTACTCCAGTTTGGAAAAGGAAGCAAGTTATCAGGAACTTGTGGAAGCTCAAAACACAGGTTTATGTTTCCTGCACTGCTTACTTACAGCACACGTAGGTGTTGTTTGTTACCCTGCGATGCACCCCACCTCTCCCCACAGCAAAACCGTATCCTCTCTCCTCGCAACCCCCAATGGCAAGATGCCAATTTATAGTTCATGAACTGCGTGTGTATAAAAAAAAGTATTCCAGTAGCTACACATACATGCTAATAAGTGAGCTAGTGTCTGCCATTGTACTCTAATTATTGTATTTTTATTTACTCATAAAGCTGTACCTTACATGCTGACAAGGCCAATTGTATCAAAATGTACTGAGAGGCTGGCTGATAATAAGTATTCTAAACATACACTCAGTTGTAGGTAAAGCTGCAGGAAAATTTGGTTCATTTGTAGGTTACTGGAAAAATACAGGCAGTCAATAAATGCAGATCACTTACAAAACAGTCATGCGAACCAATCTAGAATACTGTTCGAATGTGTGGAGCCCATGTCAAAGAGAACAGAACATATTGAACGTACACAAAGAAGGGCACTATGAATAGTTACAGATTTGTTTGGCTTACAGAAGAGCATCACTGAAATGCTGAAAACGTTGAACTGGTAGATGCTTGTTGATATGCATCAACTGTCTTGTGGAATCCTACTTTCTAAGTTTCGACAACCAGTATTAAGTGTGGAGTCTAGGCACACACTGCAGCCCTGTATGTATCGCTCCAATATGGACAATGACGACTGATTAAACCAATTACAGCATACACAGAGGCATTTAAGGAGTCATTTTTCCCCTACATGACATGCAGTTCCTTCTGTTAAATGTTAATACTGAACAGGATATAAAATCTGTTAAATCTGAGCTCAAGAGGGTGATCAGTAAGCCAAAAATTGATTATTTTAGGACACTCCTCAGAGACATTCACTGGACTGATGTTTACAGTGCTCATGGCATGAATGAAAAATATAACATTTTTGCTAATAAAGTGCTTACCTTATTTGAACACTGCTTTCCCCCAAAACTTACCAAGGTTAGAGCAAAGTCTACAAAGAAGCCATGGATTACTCGAGGAATAGGGGTATCTTGTAAAACAAAAAGAAAACTGTATCTGTCAATCCAAAACATTTCCAATGTTGATGCTATAGCACATTATAAGAAATACTACAAAATATTAAAGACTGTAATACGGATGTCAAAGCAAATATATTACAAGGAAAATATAGTCATATCAGAGAACAAAATAAAGACAATATGGGATATAGTGAAGGAGGAGACCGGTAGAACCAGACATGAAGAGGAACAAATAGCATTAAGAGTAAATGATACATTGGTGACGGATGTGTATAGTGTTGCAGAACTTTTTAACAAACATTTTATAACTGTTACTGAAAAGATGGGGGTGTCAGGTTCGGTAGATGCTGCTATGGATTACCTTAGACCAGACATTTCAAGTAACTTCCATAATATGAATTTGACCCTCACTACCCCAACAGAAATAATGTCCATCATAAAATCTTTAAAATCAAAAACATCTAGTGGGTATGAAGAAATATCAACAAAGTTAATTAAAGAATGTGATTCTGAGCTAAGTAACATATTAAGCTATCTGTGTAACCAGTCGTTTATCAGTGGAATATTTCCTGAATGGCTGAAATATGCTGAAGTTAAGCTACTGTTTAAGAAGGGAGATAAAGAAATAGCATCAAATTTCCGTCCAATTTCACTGTTGCCAGCATTCTCAAAAATTTTCGAAAAAGTAATGTACAGTCGTCTTTATAACCATCTTATCTCAAATAACATACTGTCAAAGTCACAGTTTGGATTTCTAAAAGTTCTGATATTGAGAAGGCTATCTACACTTACAGTGAAAATGTGCTTAATTCATTAGACAAAAAATTGCAGGCAACTGGTATATTTTGTGATGTGTCAAAGGCATTTGACTGCGTAAATCACAATATCCTTTTAAGTAAACTAGAATATTATAGTGTAACAGGAAATGCTGCAAAATGGTTCAAATCTTATATCTCTGGCAGGAAACAAAGGGTGTTATTAGGAAAGAGACATGTATCAAGCTATCAGGCATCATCCAACTGGGAATTAATTACATGTGGGGTCCCACAAGGTTCCATTTTGGGGCCCTTACTTTTTCTTGTGTATATCAATGACCTTTCATCAGTAACATTACCAGATGCCAAGTTTGTTTTGTTTGCCGATTGTACAAACATTGCAATAAATAGCAAATCAAGTGTAGTCTTAGAAAGATCAGCCAATAAAATATTTGTGGACATTAATCACTGGTTCCTAGCCAATTATTTGTCACTAAACTTTGAAAAAGCACACTACATGCAGTTCAGAACTTGTAAGGGGTGTCCCCAGAGTATATGTCTAACATACGATGACAAGAAGATAGAAGAAGTGGACAGTGTTAAATTCTTGGGATTACAGCTTGATAATAAATTCAACTGGGAGGAGCACACCACAGAACTGCTGAAGCGTCTTAACAAATCTCTGTTTGCAATGCGAATTTTGTCAGACATAGGGGATATAAAAATGAAAAAGCTGGCATACTATGCTTACTTTCATTCCATAATGTCATATGGGATTATTTTTTGGGGTAATTCATCAAGCCAAGCTAAAGTTTTCCGGGCACAAAAACGTGCAGTAAGAATTATATGTGGTGTGAACTCAAGAGCATCCTGCAGAAGCCTGTTTAGGGAACTAGGGATACTAACTACAGCTTCCCAATATATTTATTCCTTAATGAAATTTGTCATTAAAAATATATCACTTTTTCAAACCAACAGCTCACTTCATGGAATCAATACTAGAAATAAGAATAATCTTCACAAGGATTTAAAGTCACTTAGTCTTGTACAAAAAGGTGTGCATTATTCAGGAACACACATTTTCAATAACTTGCCAGCAGCCATAAAAAGCTTAACAACCAATGAAATTTAGTTTAAGGGAAGCCTAAAGGATTTATTGGTGGCCAACTCCTTCTACTCCATTGATGAATTTCTTAGTAAAACCAACTGATTTGTATATAAGTACAACATAACTTCTGCACAATTTCAGTGCAGTAATGTGTTCACTGAAAATGTGTGTGTGTGTGTGTGTGTGTGTGTGTAAGTATAATCTAACTTCTGCACCATTTCAGTGCAGTAATGTGTTCATTGTAAATAAGTATTACAGTAGTTGTATTACATGTTTATTACCTTATAAATAAATAAAAAACTTTTCTATTTTAAATTCAGTGCATTAGTATTTGTAAAATGACTCTTAGTGTTCATTAAAAAATGACGATCATTCCACTTGGGACCTGTGGAATGGTACATTAGCTTGTTTGTTTTAGTTGTAAATATTTGTCATGTATTGTTGTTTTTCTGACATGTTCCACATCCTGGAGGACCTCCTCACTACGGATCAAATGGAATGAAAGTAAATCTAATCTAATCTACTAAATATTACAAAATTCTTGGGCCTGGATAGTTCGTTCGGCTGCCATGGAAAGAAAGATTACCGGCTTGATTCCCGATCCTGCACACATTTTTAATTCGCTAGGACGTTTCATTCCATTGCACACACTGTTGCTCAGTTAGAGGTTTGTACTCTAAAATTATTCACTTACTTTGAAGCACAATTACTGCGGTCACTTAAAACCTAGTTTGAAAGCGCACATCTTTCTTGTTTATATTTTAGAATTTTATTTTATCAATATGTAAAACCTAGCATCTTAAACGGGCAAAACCACCCGTTTTATAATTTACATTGTACTGTACTAAGGCACCAACTCTTCGAATAGCCCGCGTCTCACATTCAATTGAATACGAGATCTTGCAGGTTAGCCAAGATAGAAGCGTAGCACTATGCAGAGCAATAAAAACCTAAAACAGCGTTTACCATCAGATTTCTTCTGCGTAAGCCCCCCCTAATGATTGAAACATTTTGTTGGAACCAAACAGCATTTAAATCAGTCATTACACAGATGAAGTTGCAACGCAAAATATCAGCAATACTGCAACGACAGGAAAATGCGAATCGTTGGTATCCAAGGATGTAGTTCCACAGTACTTAACATCTGTGACTAATTCATAAACACAAAGTGAGAGCCCTATGGTTGAGGAGGGAAAAATGTAATGTTTATGTTCGCGGTTAAGTGACATATTGTGTGATACAGGCTTGTAAGTATTGTGGTATGCGATGTGTGTCATTTAGAATGGTAAATTGCTTGTTTAATTCACGTCTTGTCTTATTCGTAAGGGTGTCCAAATCAGAATTTGACAATTTGAAGCACAAACAAGTGACACCCTCTGATCATTAAACTAACCAGAATTTAAGTTGCTTAAGGTGTATCATCATTCTTGCTTGGAAAATCTGTACCAGATGATTCCGATATGCGCATTACAGAGCATATTGCGTGCGTAGCATGTTGTTAACATCATGTAACTTTCGACTCTAGTCTTCTACTTCAATCAGTGTATATACTCAATGTTTGTTTCATTTGTATTGCGTAAAATGTCATTGCGATATCTTTCTGCGAATATTTGGGAACTCATTTCCGTAATATATGTTTGCTGGTCCTTTTCTGATCTAAGCGTTTGACTTTTAGTTGTTTTGTAAACAATCTTCAAATGGATGCTATTGGTTTCATTAGTGTAAGTCATTTGGGGTAGTACATTAGATCCACTCATTTCGAGCACAAATTACTTTTAGTTCGTTTATTGCTTAGCTCGGGTATTATGCTGTGTGTACTCCAGTATAACTCAGAACCTTCAAGATGTGGAACAAGTCAAGAGGTGGGTCCTGTATCTACAAAATGAAGTAAGTGTTAGAAACTGCGTTTATAATCGTAATTGGCCAGATAAAAAACTATTTCTCCTTAAGTTTTAGTAAAATTTAGGTGCATCTCAGAAGTTGGCCTGACCGTAAAACTGAGGTGCTCTGTTTGGTGAGACCTGACTGATTTATTTGGTATCTTAACCTACCTTCCAACTGAGCTGTCTCTTGGGAAATTGGACACATGCTTTGATCCACTAATTTAACCTGTGAGTTCGTGAGTGATGTAAATTTTGCAAAACTTCTCTCCAACAGGGATTTCAGGTTCTGATAGTGTCACTCGATGAGCCACAAGATCTTGCAATCTTCTTGAATTTTGTTCTTTCTTTGCTGTCCTTCCTTCCTGTCATAGTCTGTTTCCCGCAACCAATAATCATCTGCTTCACTAGTTCCTGCTTCTTTCGTTTGCTTCATCCTTGAAATGTTTAGCCTCATTGTGTAGAACCATTCATGATAAAGTAACAGAGTCCACTGCCTGTGTGGCCAATCGTGTTTGTGATTGTGAAAATGCCTTTTCACCTGTCAAAACCAATATACCATTATGATGTGTTCCTTTGTTCTGCAATACTTGTAAATCATTTGATCTGCAGTCATAAGACTTGTGTAATAAGTGACAAGCCATGGTGCAGTTCCATAACCTAGCCTACATTTGTAAGGAAGATTGTGTTCCAGTGTTGCCAGCCATAATTGTGTGTGCATTGGGATTCCTCCATATCCTTGAACCAAGTACCTGTCCTGGCCATTTTACACAAACGCTAGTGAATCACTTTCTGCTTTGGAAATAGCTTGAATATTAAAACTGGCAACTCTGTTTCTGTTTATATGTTTGTCACCAAGTGTATGTAGTTTTAAATTAATACATTTATGTAGTCTGTGGGATTGAATAGCGTCCTTGCCATTTGGCCATGGCTAAAAAGAGCAATGATAGTAGTACAAGATTTTGGGTCTAGTCTACAACAGGACACCTACATCTACATTTATACTCCGCAAGCCACCCAACGGTGTGTGGCGGAGGGCACTTTACGTGGCACTGTCATTACCTCCCTTTCCTGTTCCAGTCGCGTATGGTTCGCGGGAAGAACGACTGTCTGAAAGCCTCTGTGCGCGCTCTAATCTCTCTAATTTTACATTCGTGATCTCCTCGGGAGGTATAAGTAGGGGGAAGCAATATATTCGATACCTCATCCAGAAACGCACCCTCTCGAAACCTGGCGAGCAAGCTACACCGCGATGCAGAGCGCCTCTCTTGCAGAGTCTGCCACTTGAGTTTGTTAAACATCTCCGTAACGCTATCACGGTTACCAAATAACCCTGTGACGAAACGCGCCACTCTTCTTTGGATCTTCTCTATCTCCTCCGTCAACCCGATCTGGTGCGGATCCCACACTGATGAGCAATACTCAAGTATAGGTCGAACGAGTGTTTTGTAAGCCACCTCCTTTGTTGATGGACTACATTTTCTAAGGACTCTCCCAATGAATCTCAACCTGGTACCCGCCTTACCAACAATTAATTTTATATGATCATTCCACTTCAAATCGTTCCGCACGCATACTCCCAGATATTTTACATAAGTAACTGCTACCAGTGTTTGTTCCGCTATCATATAATCATACAATAAAGGATCCTTCTTTCTATGTATTCGCAATACATTACATTTGTCTATATTAAGGGTCAGTTGCCACTCCCTGCACCAAGTGCCTATCCGCTGCAGATCTTCCTGCATTTCGCTACAATTTTCTAATGCTGCAACTTCTCAGTATACTACAGCATCATCCGCGAAAAGCCGCATGGAACTTCCGACACTATCTACTAGGTCATTTATATATATTGTGAAAAGCAATGGTCCCATAACACTCCCCTGTGGCACGCCAGAGGTTACTTTAATGTCTGTAGACGTCTCTCCGTTGATAACAACATGCTGTGTTCTGTTTGCTAAAAACTCTTCAATCCAGCCACACAGCTGGTCTGATATTCCGTAGGCTCTTACTTTGTTTATCAGGCGACAGTGCGGAACTGTATCGAACGCCTTCCGGAAGTCAAGAAAAATAGCATCTACCTGGGAGCCTGTATCTAATATTTTCTGGGTCTCATGAACAAATAAAGCGAGTTGGGTTTCACACGATCGCTGTTTCCGGAATCCATGTTGATTCCTACATAGTAGATTCTGAGTTTCCAAAAACGACATGATACTCGAGCAAAAGACATGTTCTAAAATTCTACAACAGATCGACGTCAGAGAGATAGGTCTATAGTTTTGCGCATCTGCACGACGACCCTTCTTGAAGACTGGGACTACCTGTGCTCTTTTCCAATCATTTGGAACCTTCTGTTCCTCTAGAGACTTGCGGTACACGGCTGTTAGAAGGGGGGCAAGTTCTTTCGCGTACTCTGTGTAGAATCGAATTGGTATCCCGTCAGGTCCAGTGGACTTTCCTCTGTTGAGTGATTCCAGTTGCTTTTCTATTCCTTGGACACTTATTTCAATGTCAGCCATTTTTTCGTTGGTGCGAGGATTTAGAGAAGGAACTGCAGTGCGGTCTTCTTCTGTGAAACAGCTTTGGAAAAAGGTGTTTAGTATTTCAGCTTTACGCTTGTCATCCTCTGTTTCAATGCCATCATCATCCCGGAGTGTCTGGACATGATGTTTCGAGCCACTTACTGATTTAACGTAAGACCAGAACTTCCTAGGATTTTCTGTCAAGTCGGTACCTAGTATTTTACTTTCGAATTCACTGAACGCTTCACGCATAGCCCTCCTTACGCTAACTTTGACATCGTTTAGCTTCTGTTTGTCTGAGAGGTTTTGGCTGCGTTTAAACTTGGAGTGAAGCTCTCTTTGCTTTCGCAGTAGTTTCCTAACTTTGTTGTTGTACCACGGTGGGTTTTTCCCGTCCCTCACAGTTTTACTCGGCACGTACCTGTCTAAAACGCATTTTATGATTGCCTTGAACTTTTTCCATAAACACTCAACATTGTCAGTGTCGGAACAGAAATTTTCGTTTTGATCTGTTAGGTAGTCTGAAATCTGCCTTCTATTACTCTCGCTAAACAGATAAACCTTCCTCCCTTTTTTTATATTCCTGTTAACTTCCATATTCAGGGATGCTGCAACGGCCTTATGATCACTGATTCCCTGTTCTGCACTTACAGAGTCGAAAAGTTTGGGTCTGTTTGTTATCAGTAGGTCCAAGATGTTATCTCCACGAGTCGGTTCTCTGTTTAATTGCTCGAAGTAATTTTTGGATAGTGCACTCAGTATAATGTCACTCGATGCTCTGTCCCTACCACCCGTTCTAAACATCTGAGTGTCCCAGTCTATATCTGGTAAATTGAAATCTCCACCTAAGACCATAACATGCTGAGAAAATTTATGTGAAATGTATTCCAAATTTTCTCTCAGTTGTTCTGCCACTAATGCTGCTGAGTCGGGGGGTCGGTAAAAGGAGCCAATTATTAACCTAGCTCGGTTGATGAGGAGTGTGGGGCAGTGTTATACTCTTTCAAGTGTGATGTCTGAAGTATTTACCATGGTTTTGTTTATATATTTCAGTTGCGTTCTTTAACATTATGTTGTTTATTTACTGTGGGTGGTGGCTTGGAGTGCGTTGTGTACTAAACCTGTGTATGTTAATTGGAGATGGCGGGTATGTTGATGATTGTGATATTGTCATTCTGCTTTGCGCATTTTTAAATGGTAATTGTGGTGACTGACTGATCTCTAGCAAAGTCACAGATCTAGGGTAGAGTGGAAGGTATTTGCGAACTACCAAAATATTTGATACTACAAGTCAGTTTCGACCCATGATGTCATCAAGATGGTGGACATCACCATGTTGCCCTTGCACAAAACGATGACCATGATATCACATTAAAGGTGCAAACAGACAAAACTAGTCCAAGATACATGTAATTGTAAAACAAATGTAAAACCAATGGGACAACTGCAGGAATTGGAATTTGGGTGGTGGCTGACAAAGTATGACATTTGTTATCTTAAAGACATTTCAAACAAATACTTATTTAAAAGTCTATTCTCAAAAATTCAAAAACCTTAACAAACACAAATACAGAAAGTGAAATCTCTGATACTAAAACACAAATGAGTCTGCAAAAAGTTGGTATGGGAAGTTTCATGTGGCCTACATAGCTGAAATGAAGTCGACAATACCATTTAGCCAAAGCTCTATACGTAGGTTTATTGAAAACATAGCCTAACCAAAATAACTTGCACAGTCCCAATGATACCCATCAATTCATTTCTCTCAAACCGGGAACCTCTCCAAATGGATCTCCAAACATGGCCATGCTGATTACGCCAAATAAACTTGCCACTCTTCTGTGATGCAACAACTTTCATTATTTTTATAACTTAAGTGCAGACATGGCATTTCACATGTGTAGAATCAAGCCATACATTTGCAAAAGGTAAATAGTTGTCACCATGTCATCACCCATTATGACATACAAGAAACTGCTGGTAAACATCATAGTCATATCAAATAATTAATAAGAATCGAAAAACATGTTTAAATCTTCAACCATGAACATAACATAGAAATAATAATTCTAAAGTCAGAAGAAAGTCTGTAGCTGACGTTAAAATTACTAACAAATCACCATACACACAATTCCAAAACGAGTTTTAGCAGATAGGTCTCAGTCAGTCCAATGAATCTCTAAAATCACTAATAAACAATTTTGAAACACCAATGTTCAACACTAAGGTGTGCCATCACATAGTCCATAAGGACAGAAGGAATACCCCCGTGAAGACTATGTCCCGCCAGCCAACAAACACCTTTGTCTTCATCTGCCAAATGAAAAGGCTCAAAGAAACCAAACAAAGGCAACAGTCTTTTCTTTGCTGACTCGAAGACCCTCTCCCACGGTGTCACTGCATGATACTCTTACCCAGCCGAACTCCATCTCGCTGGTGCGCACTGCCAACCATTTCTCTGTCCTGGAATGTGCTGGCCGACCTGAGGAGAATGCCAACACCTCTGTAGATCTTATGGAGCAGATCCTCCAGCCTCTGCACTCTGTTGTAGTGAATCTTTGGAGGCTGGAACTCGGCAGCCACTGAGGTGACAACCCTTCATTTTTTTCTCTCCTCCCCTTCCCCCATCGTGACTCTCCTCCAATGAAATTCTCATGATGTTAAATCCAATAAGGACAAATTAAGGCTGTTCTGGGAATCACAGTGCCCACTTGTTTTCTGCCTTCAGGAAACAAAATTGCATCCTCGTGACCGCTTTGATATCTTGCAGTTCTTTTTGGTGAACATTGACCTTTCCCACTGAGGATGGCATTCCGTCCCATGGAGGAGTCATGCTGCTCATCCAGGATGACATTCGTGGTCAAACCATTTCACTGAACACCTGGCTGGAAGCTGTTGCAGTCTGCATTTTCCTTCCCCACTTCGTCTTTTCTCTTTGTACCGTCTACATCCTTCCATCATTCGGTGTCACCAGGGCAGACTTCCTCCAGCTTATTGGACAACTCCCCCTCTCCGTGACTGCGCACCATCCCATTTTGGGCTCTTAGCGAACTTGCCAAAGAGGTGCCCTCTTGGCTGACATTCTGTCAGCTCAACCTCATCTGCCTTAACACTGGAACACCCATGTTCCTTCTAGACTTTACACACACGTATTCCCATTTGGACCACTTGGTCTACACTGCCCAGCTTGCCCTTTGTCTCGAGTGGTCCGTTCTCCCAGACATGTACTTGAGAGATCATTTCCCATGTGCTGCCCATTTGCTGATTCCTACCTCGCTTACATGTAAACCAAATTGGCAGCTTTCAAAGGCCAACTGGAGGCTTTACTGCTCCCTGGCATCCTTTGATGAACAACATTTCCCCAGTTGTGATGACCAGGTGAAATATCTTACAGATATTATCCTGCAGAACATTCCATCTTCGCATTTCACCTTTACCATGCCAAGTCCTGGTCCCATGGTGGTCAGAGGTGTGGTGCGACGCAGTTTGCGCACAGAGATGGGCGCTCTACATTTTTCACCATCATCCTACATTGGGGAACTGCATTCCTTATAAACAGTTTGTGTGCAGTGTTGTCGCTTTCTTCAGGGTAGCAAAAAAGCTACCTGGATTTCATTTACTAGTTCTTTTAACAGTTCCACTCCCTTTTTCTTCATATGGGCCAACCTCCGACAACTGTCTCGGACCAAGGTACATTGCCCAATTTCCACCCTGACCATAGCAGATGATGTCATTGTGGGTGCCATTGCTATCTCCAATGCTTTGGGCCACTATTTTGCAGAGATTTTGATCTCCACTCACTATCACCCTGTCGTGATATCATTTCCTCTCAGAATCAGGAATGCTAAAATGCCACGTTTACTATCCAGAGCTAGATCATGCTCCCACTTCATCCGGATCTTCTGTCCCAGGGCTGGATGATGTTCACATTCAGATGTTGCAGCACCTTTCTCTTGTGAGCAAGCACTTTCTCCTTCATAGTTACAATCGCATTTGGGCAGGTGACACATTTCCCAGGCGCTGGTGTGAAGACTTTGTCACACCCGTACCTAAGCCTGGCAAGGACAAACACCTTCCTTCCAGCTACTGCCCCATTTCACTTGCCAGCTGTGTTCACAAGGTGATGGAATATATGACTCGTGGCCACCAGGTATTGTGGCTCGAGTCCTGTAATCTACACTCCTGGAAATTGAAATAAGAACACCGTGAATTCATTGTCCCAGGAAGGGGAAACTTTATTGACACATTCCTGGGGTCAGATACATCACATGATCACACTGACAGAACCACAGGCACATAGACACAGGCAACAGAGCATGCACAATGTCGGCACTAGTACAGTGTATATCCACCTTTCGCAGCAATGCAGGCTGCTATTCTCCCATGGAGACGATCGTAGAGATGCTGGATGTAGTCCTGTGGAACGGCTTGCCATGCCATTTCCACCTGGCGCCTCAGTTGGACCAGCGTTAGTGCTGGACGTGCAGACCGTGTGAGACGACGCTTCATCCAGTCCCAAACATGCTCAATGGGGGACAGATCCGGAGATCTTGCTGGTCAGGGTAGTTGACTTACACCTTCTAGAGCACGTTGGGTGGCACGGGATACATGCGGACGTGCATTGTCCTGTTGGAACAGCAAGTTCCCTTGCCGGTCTAGGAATGGTAGAACGATGGGTTCGATGACGGTTTGGATGTACCGTGCACTATTCAGTGTCCCCTCGACGATCACCAGTGGTGTACGGCCAGTGTAGGAGCTCGCTCCCCACACCATGATGGCGGGTGTTGGCCCTGTGTGCCTCGGTTGTATGCAGTCCTGATTGTGGCGCTCACCTGCACGGCGCCAAACATGCATACGACCATCATTGACACCAAGGCAGAAGCGACTCTCATCGCTGAAGACGACACGTCTCCATTCGTCCCTCCATTCACGCCTGTCGCGACACCACTGGAGGCGGGCTGCACGATGTTGGGGCGTGAGCGGAAGACGGCCTAACGGTGTGCGGGACCGTAGCCCAGCTTCATGGAGACGGTTGCGAATGGTCCTCGCCGATACCCCAGGAGCAACAGTGTCCCTAATTTGCTGGGAAGTGGCGGTGCGGTCCCCTACGGCACTGCGTAGGATCCTACGGTCTTGGCGTGCATCCGTGCGTTGCTGCGGTCCGGTCCTAGGTCGACGGGCATGTGCACCTTCCGCCGACCACTGGCGACAACATCGATGTACTGTGGAGACCTCACGCTCCACGTGTTGAGCAATTCGGCGGTACGTCCACCCGGCCTCCTGCATGCCCACTATACGCCCTCGCTCAAAGTCCGTCAACTGCACATACGGTTCACGTCCACGCTGTCGCGGCATGCTACCAGTGTTAAAGACTGCGATGGAGCTCCGTATGCCACGGCAAACTGGCTGACACTGACGGCGGCGGTGCACAAATGCTGCGCAGCTAGCGCCATTCGACGGCCAACACCGCGGTTCCTGGTGTGTCCGCTGTGCCGTGCGTGTGATCATTGCTTGTACAGCCCTCTCGCAGTGTCCGGAGCAAGTATGGTGGGTCTGACACACCGGTGTCAATGTGTTCTTTTTTCCATTTCCAGGAGTGTACTTACGCCTGCAGAATGAGGATTTCATCCACAATGTTCTACAGTTGGCTGTCTCATCACTTTGTCAACCCATGTCATGAACCTTTTTTCCGTGGAAATACCAGGCTGTGGTTTTGTTTTTTGATTTGGAGGAAGCCTATGACACCTGCTGGAGAGGACTTGTATTCTGTGTACTCTATACACCTGGGGCTTCTTAGTCCGCCTGCCACTTTTCCTTCAGGAATTTTTAAAAGACAGAGTTTTCAAGGTACATTTGGATTCGATTTAGTTGGACACTTTTATCTGGGATATTAGGGTACCTCAATGCTCCGTTGTGTCGTTCTCTTTGCCGTGGCCTGTAACCCTGTTATGGCCTGTCTCCCACTAGGCCTCTCTGGCTCCCATCAGGCATCTGTGGCTCACTTTTTGTCAGCGACTTTGCAATCTGTTGCAGTTCTTCATGGGCTTGTCTCCTTGAGTGGTGTCTTCAGCGATGTCTAGATTGTCTTTAATCATGGAGAATTATTGGTGGAATGTCCCCTTCTTTTGTCCCTTTGTACTAAGGATAGCCTTTGAGATTCCCTGTCTTTAATATTAGCAGACAATTCATGGATGGTTGAACTGGTCCTCAGTTTCCTTCATGAAAGTGGTTTTTATTTTCATTTATAGTATTTTACTTTACTACTGAAGCAGGGGCAGGGTAGTTGTGGTGTGGCCTCTCTTCAAGTTTTCTTGATCCCTGTCATATACTTAGAAAACCAATACTTAAAAGAAATTAAAAGCAACTATACACTAAGCCCAACCCTCAGTCAGAGGGTTCAAACTATAAAGGAAGGAATCTATCTAAAAACACACACACTAAAGGCATAAAAGGCAGGCAAAATCTAAAACCTGGAAAAACAGAGGGATAAAAGAGCGAACTTTGCATGTGGGAGTGGTCATGGGTCCCTCTGACTGGATGCATTCACTTTAAGGGGACGCTTCTATCTTTGGCACATAATTTTTGAATCACGAGGTGATGACCATGCCATTTAGTCCTACAACCCTCCTCACTCAGTCAGTCAATAGTGGAGCATTGACAATGGCTTTCACTTTTCCATTGACAAAACCGTTTGCATAATTTTCTGTTGATGTGGTGGGTTATTCCACCATGTATGCACTTGGGGCTGTTGCTCTTCCGTTTACTGAAATTACAGAAACCTGGGGCTCATGCTTGATAGGAAACTTTCTTGGTCCTGCCATGTGCCTTGCCTGGCTGCACACTGTACCTGATCCCTAAATGTTCTATGTGCCCTAAGCAGTACTTCCTAGGGAATGGATCGGACCACCCTCCTTTGTTTATACTGATCCTTGTTTGTTTGAAGCTAGACTATGGGTGTTTTGTTTGTTCATCTGAACGTCCGACCACCTTACGCCATCTTAACGTAATCCCCCATTGTGGAATACGTTTGGCCAGTGACGCCTTCTACACTAGCCCAGTTGAAAGTCTCTATGCTGAAACTGGTGAACTCGACCACTGTCCTACCGGTGTGATGTCCTCCTCAGTGGATATGAATGCCATTTGTCTTCCATGCCTGGCCATCCAGCCTTGCCCCTTTTTCAATGACACTCTTTACTGCTGGCATGGGGCCCGCACTTCTTCTCTGTTACCTCCCGGAGTTTGCTTTAGGCTACTGCTCCGGCAGCTTAACTTCGTGCTACCTGCCACGTTCCCAATGGGTGTGAAACTTGAGCTGCATTGACTTTGTGCAGCAGCCCATGTTCGTCTTGGATTTTGTAGGCTTTCCAAGGACACTACTCCATATTTGATCTATTGCTGTGTTTCTCAACCTTAGCACGCAACTTAGTGGTAGCTCCTTCGTGTCTGCTGATAACTCTAATACCAACTGTTGACCGTGCCTTCCTCATTGGCACTGACCATTTCCAGTAGGTACTTCCAGAACACTGCTAGATTTTTGCAGCAGAGCTCTTTATCCTCTACGAAACCACCCAGTACATGCAGCAACGTGAATTTTTAACTGTGGCATATGCTCCAATTTTCTCAGTGTCCTTCAGAGCCTCAGTATGCTGTACACAGTCCGTCCCTTAGTGCATCAGGTCCAAGAAACCTTCCACTTGCTCGCTGTTGAGAGAGTCATCATGATGTTCGTGTGGGTTCCTCATCATGTTGGTCTGATGGGAAACGAACCTGCTGACACTGCTGTCAGCTGTCAGGCTGTCAAGGATGCAGTCCTCCTGCCTCGGCCCACTAGTACTTCTCCATTCCTTCCGATGATTTCCGTGTTGCCATCTGTCACCAGGTGGTGTCACTTTGGCATCACACAGGTATTCCCATCATGGGAACAAGCTCTGGGGAATTAAAACACTCCCAGCTACTTGGCTGACCTCTGCTTGGCCCTCTCGCTGTGATGAGATAATTTTATGTAGGTTGTGTATCGGGCACTGTCTTTTTAGCCATAGCTATTGGTTAAGTGGTGATCCCTCACCACTTGTGCTCATTGTCATCAACTTTTTCACCATTTCCTGACCCAATGCTTTTGTTTTAACTGCTTATATGTCAGTTTGTTTTCCATCTTAGTTTTCGGCTGTTTTAGCTAATGGTACATGGGCTATTGATTGGGTTTTACTTTTTCTCCATTGTAGGAATATGGCGTAAAACATTTAATCTTTGGTTAGAGGACTCTGTTCTCTACAGTATATTTTGTTGTTCTTTGCCTTTGGTTTTAGCTGTCTTTCCTTCCGTTGGTTGGGCTTAGTGTATAGTTGCTTTTAATTTCTTTCACATATTGGTTTTCTAAGTTTATGACATGGGCGCTTATGACCTCAGTTGTTTTTGCTGCCCCCCCCCCCCCCACCACAAATTTTCTTTGCTCTGCCACCAATGTTTTTATGATGCCTCACTTTTGTTGTGTGTGGTGATTCAAATCCTGGTGTTAGTACCTGTCTGTGTGCGTGGGTTTTCGATAAACTGTGTAGTGTAAGCTACCATCTGGTTTCTTGAAAACTAGCACATCAAGAAAATTCAGTCTTCCGCCTACCTCCTCCTCTATGCTAAACTGAACTTCAGATTAATCCCATTGAGATGCTTGTGCAAATGAGCTAGTTCCTCTGTGCCATACCTCCACACAATAAATGTAGCACCCATGTACCGGAACCTAATATTCGGTTTCTTGTTTCCAGTTTCAGTGCTTGCTTTTTGAATTTTTCCATAAAGAAATTTGCTATTACTTTGCTTACGATGTTCCCCATAGCCCATTGAAATGTGTGATTTGAGGCAATATTTAAACAGTTCTGCAATATTGGGAGGAAAAATCTTGCAACCCTTCATTGAGTGGAATGATAGTAAATAGCAATACCACATCAAAGCCCTCAGGGGCTGAGCATTGATTTTCTGGTTTTGGGCTTGGTGAACGCAGGGTTCCTGAGCTGGGGACTGGTAAGTGCTACCCAGCCCCCATCACCGTAAGCTCTGGGCATGCTTCAGTGACCACTGCGCGGCGTGGTGGTGGAACGTTTTGTGTCTCAGGGAATGTGGATCTTGTCTTGACTGCCTGGATTGTGAGGACGGGATAAACCTCTCTCTCTCTCTCTCTCTATATATATATATATATATATATATATATATATATATATATATATATAAAACCTCAGTCTCAAGGTGTGCTGCGTGCTGTCGGGATGCCTGGCTGTTGAGGTGGAACAGCTGTTAGTGAGCAACCTCTGGGGAATGTGCCACACGTCAGTTGTATAAGGCTTACTGAGGCATGTGGGGCTCTGTCTCAGTGACCCTTATTTCCCTAGCTGCTCGCGGGACTGAGGCGGAAGCCTCGAAATCATCATCATCTCCTCCCAGCAAGAAGGGTGCACCACCTGGGAGTATTCACACCCATTCATCCAAAAGAATGAGAGAGGCTGGTCCTCCTATTGATAAGAATACTTTGGACTGCAGTAACAAGGCTCATGGAGTCCTGAATAACATTGTATTTCTGGTGATAAAGAGGAAGGAGGGGACATTTGAAAGTGTCCTCCTTTTATGTTCGTAAGGGTTTAAAAGGCCTTGCTGGAACATTAAAATCTATAAAACAATTGCATAATGGTTTATTGTTGGTTGAAACTAATGGGTCAAAGCAGGTAGACCTTCTTAAGAACCTGGGTGACTATGATATCATTGTTGATATGCACATCTCTCTCAGCTCCAGTAAGGACATTATCACATGCCGGATATCATGGACACGGACATAGAACTCAAGCAAGAATGGGCATCTCAGGAAATAGTCGATTTGGAGCAACGAACACGCAAGAATAATAGAGCAACTGTAAAGACTGCCACTTTCTTTGTCTCATTCAATTCTCCGACACTGCCTGAACATCTTATGGCGGGGTTCCTTCGACCCAATGTTCGGTCTGACATTCCAAACCCTATGTGGTGCTATAAATGACAGCATTTTGGCCATACAATCATAAGTTGTGGAGGTGAAGCAATCTACGGGAACTGCGGAAAATCCACTCATGATTCTGGGGCTGACTGCTCGTCTCCGGCGATCTGCATCAATTGCTCTGATTACCAGCCAGTCTGGAGCTGAGACTGCCCTGTTTTTGCTGAAGAACGCAAAATACAGTAGATAAAAATGATCAATCGGATTCACTATGCTGAAGACAAGAAAGAATATAAGATGATAAAACGCCTTGTCTTTGCCACCTCTATTCTTCCGTGGTGCAGAAACATATTCCCAAGGCCGATGCCCCCCTGTGGGTTTGGGGATTAGAATAGGACCGAGGTATTCCTACCTCTCGTAAGAGGCGATTAAAAGGAGTCTCACACTTTTCGGCCCTATGGGTTCAGTTCCCGTTGTATGGTTTGACCTGCCACTTTCAGAATTCTACAGAAGTGCGGGCCATAAGGGGAACGATGCCTTACGTGGTGCACGAGTTATCAATAGTGCCCTTAGGTTCGATCTCCTGAATATCTTGACATGGCTTTGCATCTCCACCTGCGATTCAACATTTTGGGCGAGGACACTTTCCAGGGTATGTCATCTTCTTCCATTGTCCTCTATCACCCCCATGACAATATTGGATTTCTCTGCGCCCAATATTCAGCACGGTAGCCAGTTTGTTGTGGTGGGGTCATCATGTACCCATTTGGTGGTAGCCCCCTGACAACACAGGGATTGCACTGCTGATGCCTGAGCTGTAAACTCACCTCGTATGCCAAGGAGTAGATGCCTATCTTCCTGGGGCATCAGGACTCCCAGCAACGGCCATCATGCCAGTTGATCTTTGCTGTAGCTGAGTGGCACCTGTGAGGAGAGCCCCTGATCAGAGAGGGTGGCCTCGGGGTGGATCACCTGCAATGAAGTGGACTAAGTCATCTCTTGCTGGTGACCGTACAACACCAGCAGTCTCTAAGAAGGACAAGATCGAACACAATGCTGACAGGTATGACCCTAAATCGTTTCCCTCCCTCGCTACACTATAGGAGGAACGTAGGGCTACAGAATGGTGAGAGCCACATTCGCCTAGGATTTTAGTCTGTAGCAGAACTGATAGGGCTTCCTTTCTACCTATGGAGACTCAGTTTTTCATTGAACACCTTGAGGATAAGTTTGGAGAAGTGACAGTGCTGTCCAAGATGCGAAATGGCGCAGTCTTGATTCAGACAGCATCCCCAGCCCAATCCCGAGCGTTGCTTGCCTGTGACAAGCTAGGTGATATTCCTATTTCTGTCAGTTCCCATAAAAGCCTCAACATGGTCCAGGGGATCATTTTTCATCGCGATCTCCTCTTGCAGTCTGACGACAATCTCCACAGCCATTTAGAATGGTGGGGTGTTCATTTCATCCGGCGCATTTACAGGGGACTCAAAAGACAACAGGGTTTCTACCAGTGCCTTCATCTTGGCCTTTGAGGGTGATTCATTGCCTGGAAAGGTCAAGGTGATGGTCTACTGCTGTGATGTTAAACAATATGTCCCTCTCCCTATGCGGTGCTTTAAGTGTTGGACGTTCGGTCACGTGTCTTCCTGCTGCACTTCCAGCGCCACATGTCGATACTGCGGATGTCCACTGCACCCACAGACTCCATGTGGGCCTCCTCCCACTTGCATCAACTGTGGAAAGCATCCCTCCCCCTGCTCGCCAGACTGCCCAACATGCCAAAAGGAGTGGAAAATCTGGGAGTACAATAGCCTGGACCAGTTGACTTACCAAGAGGCTAAATGTAAATTTGAAAGATTACACCTCATTCTGTTGATGTCGACCTATGTTGCAGCTACGTCACCACCCCAAGTGCCAGTGGTTCCTTACTCTGTGCCACAAACAGTTTGCCCTCCGGGTCACTAGAATAAATCTGCTCCCATGGTGGGCATCTTCCTCCGTTGCTCCCAAAGCACCTACTTTAGGAGCAAGGACCCCTCAAACGCAGGGTGTCAGGCCCACTGACGCCTGCCCAGATGGGCTTTAAACAAGGTAGATTGGGAAGCCTTCACCTCTGCTGTCACCATTGGATCTCCCCCACATGGTAGCATCGATGTGGTGGTTGAGCAGGTAACTACAACGATCGTTTCTGTTGCGGAAAACATGATCCCTTAACTCTTCAGGGTGTCCCCAGCGAAAGACAGTCCCTTGAGGGTTGTCGGGAGCCGCTGAGGCAATTAAGTAGTGTCAGCGATCTCTACAGTGGCATAAGTGGCACCATTCCCTGGAGCACCTCATAGCCTTTAAATGGCTCTGTGCCTGCGTTCGCCAGCTTATCAAACGATGGAAACCAGGGTGTTGGGAGAGATACGTCTCGATCATTGGGTGCCAAGTCTGGGTGAAGATCAAATGAGTTTTTGGGTACCAGACCCCAGCAGGTGTTCCCAGAGTTAACATGAATGGCATGTTATCTACCGACACTAATGCAATTACCGAGCACTTTGCTGAGCACTATGCTTGCGCCTCTGCATTGGAGGATCACCTCCCAGCCTTTCACACTCTCAAACGGTGGATGGAAAGGAAAGTCCTCTTGTTCACTACACGCCACAGTGAACCCTATAACGCCCCTTTCACAGAGTTGGACCTCCTCAGTGCCCTTGCACGTTGCCCCGACACAGCTCTTGGGCCAGATCGGAACCACAGTCCGATGATTAAACATCTCTTGTCTGACTACAAGCGACATCTCCTTGTGATCTTCAACCGGATCTGGTGCAATGGCATCTTTCCATTGCGCTGGCAGGAGAGCACCATCATGCCAGTGCTCAAACCTGGCAAAAACCCACTTGATGTGGATAGCTATCGGCCCATCAGCCTCGCCAATGTTCTTTGTAAGCTGTTGGAATGTACGGTGTGTCGGCAGTTGGGTTGGGTCCTGGAGCCATATGGCCTACTGACTCTGTGTCAGGACGGTTTCCGCCTGGGTCGCTCAACCACTGATAATCTTGTGTCCCTCGAGTCTGCCATCCGAACCGCCTGTTCCATATGTCAACACCTTGTTGCTGTCTTTTTTGATTTACGAAAAGCATACGACACCACCTGGTGACATCATATCCTTGCCACATTATATGAGTGGAGTCTCCGAGGCCCACTCCCAGTTTTTGTCCAGAGTTTCCTGTTGCATTGTACTTTCCATGTCGAAGTTGGTGCCTCCCATAGTTCCTCCCATGTCCAGGAGAATGGGGTCCTGCAGGGCTCTGTATTGAGGTATCTCTATTTTTAGTGGCCATTAATGGTCTAGCAGCAGCCATAGGGATGTACGTCTCACCCTCTGTGTATGCAGATGACTTCTGCATTTCGTACTGCTCCACCAGTACTGGTGTTGCTGAGCGGCACTTACAGGGAGGCATCCACAAGGTGCAGTCATGATCTCTAGCCCACGACTTCCAGTTTTCGGCTGCAAAGTCATGTGTCATGCGCTTCTGTCGGCATCGTACCATTCATCAATCTGAACTTTGCCTTACTGGCAATCCCCTCACTATAGTAGAGATATATCGATTTTTAGGATTGGTTCTCAACGCTTGGTTGACTTCGCTTCCTCACCTTCGTCAGCTTAAGCGGGAGTGCTGGCAGCACCTCAATGCCCTCTGCTGCCTGAGCACCACCAACTGGGGTGCAGATCCCTCTACACTGCTGCAGCTCTACAGAGCCCTTGTTGAATCCCACTTTGGCTATGGGAGTCTGGTTTATGGTTAAGCAGCGCCCTCAGCCTTGCATTTACTCGACCCAGTGCACCACTGTGGCATTCGACTAGCGACAGGTGCTTTTAGGATGAGTCTGGTGACTAGCATCCTGGTGGTGGCTGGAGTCCCTCCATTGCATGTCAGGCATGTGCAACTGCTTGCCAGTTACGTTGCATACATTCGTAGTTCTCCTGCGTATCCGAATTACCGTCTCCTTTTCCCACCCACGGCGGTTCATCTCCCGTGTCCACCGCCCAGGTCAGGGTGTACAATTGCAGTTCACGTCCAATCTCTACTGTCTGAATTGGGATCCTTCCCTTTACCACCTATATAACAGGTCCATTCGTGTACACCTCCATGGTGTACACCTAGGCCGCAACTTCGCCTGGACCTTTCACATGGCCCAAAGGACTCTGTTCACTCTGCGGCTCTCCACTGTCACTTCCTCTTTGTTCTTGACATGTACCGAGGCCATGAAGTGGTTTACATTGGCGACTTAGTGGCTGATGGAACACGTTGGCTTCGCGTATGTCCATGGAGGACATATTGAACAACATTTCTTGCCCGATGGCTGTGGTGTAGAGCTGGTGGCCATATCTCGTGCTCTTAAGCACATCTGTTCATGCCCTGGGGAGTTGTTTCTTCTGTGTACTGACTCCTTGAGCAGCCTACAAGCTATCAACCAGTGCTACCCTCTTCATCCTTTGGTAGTGACCATCCAGGAGTCCATCTATGCCCTGGAATGGTCTGGTCGTTCAGTGGTGTTTATGTGGACCCCAGGACACGTCAGAATCCCAGGCAGCGAACTTGCTGACAGGCTGGCCAGACAGGCTATGCGGGAACTGCCTTTGGAGATTGGCATTCCAATAACTGATCTGCATTCGTTTTTACACTGCCAGGTTTTTCGGCTTTGGGAGATGGAATGGCAGCAAACTGCTTGCCATTAAGGAGACTATGACTGTGTGGCAGTCCTCTATGCGGGCCTCTCGCAGGGACTCTGTGGTTCTCTGCCGGCTCCACATTGGCCACGCTTGGGCGATCCACAGCTACCTCCGGCACCGTGAAGACCCACCTCCGTATCGATGCAGCATGCGGTTGACAGTGCCCATATTCTGGTGCACTGTCCCACTTTGACTGCCTTGTGACAAAATCTTCAGTTACTGGACTCGTTTCCACTAATTTTATCTGACGACACTTCATTGGCTGATTTAGATATACAATTTATTTGTGAGGGTAGGTTTTATCATTTGATCTAAGTTTTTGTGCATGTCCTTTGTCTCTCTGTGTCCTCCACCATAGTGCTTTTAGGGTGGAGGTTTTAATGTGTTGCAGGGTGGCTGGATTCTCCTCTTTATTCTCATGGTCAGCCAGCCATGGTAATCAGTTTTGTTGTTTTAATCTGTTTTCATATTTCTTGCGTTTCTGTGGTTTTCGTCTCTACTTTTGTGTTTGTTGCCCTTCCATTGTTCTTGTGGGTTTTCCTCTCTCTCCGTTTTGAGTTGACAGTCTCGTGTGTTTTATTCTCACCCTTGTGGCATTGTTTTATTTGGAACAAGGTACCGATGACGTAGCAGTTTGGTCCCTTCCCACTGTCTTTTAAACAAACAAACCAACTAATCAAGGCGGACACTTAGACACAGACGACACCTAGCTTGCCTGTAGCCCCCACAAGCTCCTGTACTTGCACGTGTACATGTCAAGGGAAAATGAATGAGGACAAAACAGTCCAGGCAGCTGCACCTGGAAAGACCAACAACAGTTCTGCAGCGAGCATCCATAAGGTACAAGAAAAGCAGAGTGCCTCTCAACAGCCTCTTTCCCCCTCATCCTCTAAGGGCCAGGGTACAGGGAAAGGCTCATGATGTTCGGGTCAAAAGCTGTCCTGAGCTCCATCAGACATCATTCTTTCCCATCTGACTGATGAGGAGAATATCATGGAGTTAGATGCCTTGGATCCAGGCAGCCTCTCCACTCCCCCTCGATCTTCAAGTGCTTTACCTCCCCAGGGGTAAATTAAAACGGCACTGATGACACGGCTTCCACACTACAGTGGTACATGAATGGGTTCTGAACTCATGTGGAGGAACTGAAACTCGTAGCACAGGCACGTCCTGTGTGCTTTTGTTTACAAGAAATGCATTTTAAAGATACAGATGTCCCTGTGCTCCAGGGATATAAGCTATACCACAATGATGACCTATCGGGGGGGGGGGGGGGGGGGGGCAAGGGAGGTATCCTCTGCTCTCCCCTTGGCTACTGACCTGCAAGTAGTTGCAGTTCAAATTATTGTGTGTCGAAGGATCAATCAACCAACCAAGGCGGACGCTTAGACACAGACGATGTGTAGCGTGCCTGTATCCCCCACAAGGTCCTGTACTTGCACGTGTACATGTCAAGGGAAAATGAGTAAGGACAAAGCAATCCAGGCAGCGGCACCTGGAAAGACCAACAACAGTTCCTCTTTATTTACCTCCACAAGATGCACTAGACTCTGAGGCTCTCACAGATCTTGTCACACAACTCCCGCGACCATTCCTCCTCCTGGGAGACTTCAGTGCCCATCATGTCCTGCGGGGTTTGACCAATACTTGCCCTCGGGGTTGGGTCTTGGAGGGCGTCATGACATCTCATGAGCCGTACATCCTCAACAGCGGTAATCTCACACATTTCTCTACTGCTACTGTGTCATTCTCAGTCATTGACCTCTCTTTCTGTTCTCCCACCCTCACTGATTCTGTTCAGTGGGAGATCATTAATGACCTTCATTCCAGTGACCACTTCCCAATCCGCCTTCACCTACTAAATGGCTCACCACCTGAAGTTAAGCCCCCTCAATGGATGGTCAGCAGGGCTAACTGGACGCATTTCAGCCAGCTGGCTGTGTTCGAACACTGCGACAGCATCCAAGGATGGGTGGATTACATCACACGAGTGATTCATCGTGCCACTGACCTCCGTACTCAGGTCACCTTAGGAGGTGACCAGTACTTTGGTGGACAGATGAGTGCCATTCTGCGATCGGGGAAAGGTGTGCTGCTCTTCGACATTTTAAATGCCAACCGACAGCAGGCAACCTTAGGAACTTCGAGTTGCGATGCCAAGGCTCGATGTATCATTAGGGAGAGTAATAAAAGGTCATGGCAAGTGTTCTTGTACTCCATAAATCATTCCACGTCTTGTATAAAAATATGGGAAGCCATCGGGAGGATTTCCAGAAAACGCAGCCGTTTACCAAAAACAGCAGTGCTGAAACAGGGGTGCGTCCAAACAACACCCAGAGACATTCCTCAGACACTGGCTGAACATTTTGCACAAACTACTGCCAATGAAAACCAGGATCTGCGGTTTCGTCATTATTGTGCAACTGTTGAGAGGGAAAAGTTGGACTTCAGGTCCAACAGTTCTGAGACCTACAACTCTCCTTCTCCCCAAGTGAGAGCTTGAATCGGCACTGACTGAGATCTGTGACACTGCACCCTGTCATGACCAAACCCGGTACTGCTTGCTTCGACATTTGCCAGTGGAATCAAAGGAAATCCTCCTCGAAAGTTTTAATCTAATAAGGCAGACAGGCAACTTTCCAAACTTGTGGAGGAAAGGACTACACATGTCCCAGTAGTTATCAGAGTATCGCCTTAATGAGCTGTGTGGGAAAGACTCTGGAGCGAATGGTTAACCATTGTCTGGTCCATTTGTTAGAGACCAGGCAACTCCTTAGCTGCTCTCAGTGTGGATTCCGAAGATTTCGGTCCACTGTCGACAATCTGCCCCTCCTAGAGGTGACTGTTCAGCAGGCTTTCCTCCATAAGCATCACTGTATCGGCATACTCTTCGATATAAATAGGGCATATGATACTACTTGGAGACACTGTATTCTTGCACAACTGCATCAGTGGGGCTTTCGAGGCCACCTACCCATCTTCATACGGTCTTTGCTGTCTCGGCAGTTTTTTAGGAACCAAGTTGGTGACACACTGCCTGATCGATTTGAGCAGGAGGATAAGGTGTTCCTCAGGGCATTGGTTTAAGTGTTACCCTCTTTGCCATAGTCATCAACAATATCACATCTATGGTAAGGAGTCCTGTACAGTGCTCCTTATTTGTAAACAATTTTGCTGTTTTTTGTTGCTCCTCCAGTGTTGCAATGATGTGCTGTCAGTTGCAACTTACAGTGCAGAGGTTAGGGGAGTGGGCTGCAAAGATGGGTTTCCAGTTTTCTTCAGATAAGTGTGTGTGAGTGTGTTCATTTTAATCGTTCTCATCATCTTTTTAATTTGCTTGTCTTGAATATGGGAGACACCATTCGACATTTTAGAGACTCAGTGTGGTTTCTGGGCCTCATTTTTTATTCCCAATTGTCATGGTTACCACGCCTGTGAGACATGAAAGCCAGAACCCTGAAGGCACTGAACATCAACAAGTGTGTTAGCCATAGGTCTTGGGGAGTGGACAGGGCATGTCTCCTTTAGTTTTATCAGGCGTTTGTGCATTTGCGGCTGGACTATGATTGCACGGTGTATGGGTCAGCAAGGCCCTTTTACTTGCGGATCATTGATGCTGTCCATATGAGGAGATTCGGGTGGCCACGGGTGCTTATCGGACCAGTCCCATACCTAGCATCTGTGCTGAGGTGGGGGAACCACCACTTACCATCTGGCGCTAGCTCCTCAAGGTGCGTCAGGTGTTTAAGTTCCTTGCAGCTCCAACTTCACCTGCATACCATACTGTTGCTCGTCCACCTCCGTATCACCTTTTTTCCAACTGTCCATGAGCCACAATGCTATTTTGGATTTGCGTGCAGCGTGTGCTGGAGTCACTCAGTGTGGAGCCAGTACGACCCCAAATCCAGGGCTTTAACCGTCTGCCTCTGTTGCAGAGTGATTTTAGATTTGGTGCAGTACAGGAGAGATAGTGCTCCTGTTTCTGTTTTTAATGTGATATTCTCTGATATTTTATCTGAGTACCATGACCTTTTGTAGTTGTTTTTACAGATGGGTCTAAGCAGAGGTCTCTGGTGGTTGCTCTGTCATGTTCCTAGAGTGTCCTCAAGGTCAGACTGCCTCCAGAATTTACTGTGTTCGATGCAGAATTATATACGATCTTCCGAGCACTGGATCATATGAGACATTCTCCTGGTGTTAGATTTCTTGTGTGCTCAGATTGTATGAGCACCCTGTACTCTCTGCAACGTTTGTACCCAGCAGATACAGTAACCTAGAATATCCAGGATGTACCTGGGTACATTGAAATTGCGGGAATGAAAGGGCAGATTGAGCAGCCAAGGAAGTGTGTCGTGATCCTCTGGTATTTTGGTGTGCTATCCCCCTGCATGCTATCACCTCGCTATTGAGGTACAAAGTCATGTGTCGATGGGAAGATGAGTGGCTGGCAGTGACGGATAATAAGCTGTGTGCCATCAAGCCCACAACTCGGCCGTGGAGTACTACCTTCCAGTCACGTCGGCGGGACGAGGTCCTTCTTACTCATCTTTGCATAGGCTACAGCCCTATGTCCTGGCGAGAGGACCCTCCAATGTGTGGTGCTTGAGGTGTGCAGATCACAATGCACCACATTTTATTGGACTGCATTTTATTTGCCGACCAGCAAACTGTGGCATATTTGCTGGCAGATCTGCCACCTATTTTATGTAATGATCAAACAAATGTGGTTAGGGTTTTAAAGTTATGTGAATTGTCCAACTGTTTAACAAGATTTTAGGGAGATGTTCTTAATGTATCAAACGGTGGCTAGCTCACTCTAATTTTTTGTAAGTGGTCAGCCAGTCACATTTCCCTGTGCTTTTCTTTTAGTTCTTTTGTGTTTTGTTTTCTCTGTGTTTTAACTCCTTGATTAGCTCTCTTCCCTCCTAATTGGTTTTAGTGCAAGTGATGCAGAGTGGCTGTGTGGTCATTTCGAGTGCATGCGTGTTCAACTCTTTAAGTTCATCTCCACATTCGTTTGTTGTCATAAGTGTAAGGGTGCTGATGAGCTCGACGTTGGGTGCCCATCTCGACGTTGGGTGCCCATCAGATCCACACACACACAAAACTAAATATGTCCTCTGGTTGAATTCCTATGCTGTTTAATTTAGTGATAAAATTCTTATTATACTTATTATTCCCTTCATTCCTTTCTACGTGGTTATATATTGTTATTGATGTCCTTAATGCCTTATCCGTGTTTTCTTTGGATAGTCACTTGATGTATTTAGAAGACTGTGTCCCCACCTAGGGATTTCCACATCTCTGTATGGGTGTTCTTTTGTGGTAATATGGTGCTGCTTAACTTGATGTTTTTGCTCATGACAAAATCAACCAGACTCAATCTGTTGTCATTACACACTTCATGTAGATTGTACTTTCTCATATTTAGTCTAAACACAGTTTCCCTTCTCACTTTGGCATTCGTATCTCCTAGAATCACTTTCACATCATTTTTAGCTGTAGCATCATACATGCCTTAAAGTTGTTTATAAAAGGAGTCTTTAGCCTTATCATTCGTTTGCTCTATTGGAGTAAGAGTGCAAATCAGTGTAATAGTGAAGAATTTCAAATTTTATTCTCAGTGTGCATACCCCACTATTTATTGCTCCAAAGGCCTGTATTGCTAACTTGTATTCCCATTGTACTAGAAAGCTGGTTCCAAGACTGGCTGTACTACTACTGCTGTAAAATGTTGTATAATCACCAGAATCCAACCAACAAGTTTCCCTCCACCTTTCTCCTGCAGTGCTGCTATTCCTGTTTAGTACTTTATCAGTTGATCTTGTTCCTGAATGCCTCTGCTTTGAAAAGACTCAGCACATACCAAGTAGCCATTATTAGAGCGGTCTGTGTCTCATGCTTGGTCGTTGTCATAGAGGTTATCTGGTTTTCACATGTGCTCGACATTTTCGTGTCTACATGCATATTACACACCCAGGAAGTCATCTCTGCCCACTACCACCATTGGGGCTGCCCCTTCACGTCCTGTTGAGTGGCTGCCTTTTCTGTCAGAGGTGGTTTCTTAGTCTTTGAGGATCCCTCCTCTTCCTACAAGGTAGCTGGTTCCTACTGTTAGCCTCAGTAAGCAGGTGCCCCTTTTGCCAGCTCTGCTACACCAATAACTTTAATCTCTGCCTTTATTGCTATTGGGCTCTTCACTGTTACCCTGCTTAGGCCCCCATACAAGTACTATCACCTGCACCAGGTGACCCAAGGTTTTTTTAAAGAGGTGTTACTCCTCTATCCCTCCGACTTTCTCATCCTGGCATGGAAACAGAAGTGGCGGAGTCATAGAGTGCTGATAATTTCATAAATACAAGACCCACTGGTATAGGCAATTGGTAGTGCATTCTGGGAACCTGGTCTTGGAGCCTGAACAGTGATGATAATAGCTTATGATCTGTAATTAAATGGAACTTCTGGCCATGTGAAAAATGACAGCCAACATGTCTTTTGCAATTAAGGAGTAATGTTCCTGGGCTGGTTTAATGTTCTGATCACAAACATTTTAAGTTTTCCCATACCATTTGTTTATGAGACAGGACAGCTCCTATTCCATGTGCTGACCCATCAGTAGCCAGAGTTAGTGATAAAGTAAGGCTGCTACGTCATGAAACAGAGCACAGGATTGAAGAATTTCAAGGTTTGAGAGGCCTTCTGATAAGTGCAAGCACCTGATCAGTGAAAGGGGACCTCTTTCAGTGTAACAGTCAATGGATAGTCAGTCTAAACTGTCCATGGGATAAAATGGAAACAGTAATTAAACTTCTCAAAAAACACTTGTCGACCTGTTGACGACTTGGGGATCGTCATTTTACATGTAGTGGAAATGTACTCTTGCATGTGTCAATGGTTCTTTTTACTGAGAACATAGTCAAGGTATGCAACAAAAGGCTGGAAAAAGGAATATTTTGAAATATTATACTTTTGAGGCCTCTGTGGTCACTGTGAAAACGAGACTCAGATTACGATATTTTCTTTGTTAGCACACCTCATTATCCAAATGCTATACAGGTAGTTTCCACAGCAGGGGATACATGTAATGACCTGTTCCAAAACTCTTTGAAATATGGCTGGTGTACTAGCAACTCAGAATTGTAATCTATTGTACTGACAGAGGCCAAAGGGGTGTTCAACACCAACATTTTTTGGGCTGGTCTAACAGAAGCAGAAAACAAGTTTCTCTGAGATCAGCTTGGAAGCAGGTTGTGATCCCCTGAGAATTTAAAGAAGGGTCTGTCATGGCATGGGAACATATATGAAGCTGCTTCTGGTTGTACATTGACTATAAGTTTAAAATTGCCACGCAAGCAGAAGGAGCCACCCGGCTTTTGTGTTACCACCAAAGGACAGGCCCATTGGCTGAAAGAAATAGATGGAAGAAGTTGTTGCTTTTCAGTCTGTCTAATTCTAGCTTAGGTTCTGTGAGCATTAGCGGAGTTTGATTTGCTTTAAAGAATTGCAAGCCTGACAGAGGTTTCAAAACTGTGTGAGCATGAAAGTTCAAAACCTTCCGTAACCCACCTCCATGGTGCAAATTAGATCGGGTAGTGTCTATCATTCGAAATGGCACTGAAGGTTGAATAGAATACACAGAATGTTTGACTAGAAAACCTATGTGTGGAATATTCCAAAAATGTGTGTGTGTGTGTGTGTGTGTGTGTGTGTGTGTGTGTGTGAACTGAGATGCTTGAAAAATTGCCACATTGTGCATGAAGTTTCAATACATTTATTCTGTACTAACTACTGAGAAACTTGTACAGTTGAGTAAATTAAGGAAATTCCTGACAGCTGGCAGTGCTTTTGACATTTTTGAAGTGCGAAGCATGAACGACTTAGAGCTATGAAGAGTGTTGCCATAGAGACATTTACAAATTCGCGTTATAGACACGTGATGCAGCTGCGCCCAGGATATGGACATTATCTGGGATAATGTTGCTTAATTTGTATACTGCACTTATACATTTAAACATTGTGCATATTTCTTTGTTTGATTGTTTCACAGTTTCAAAGGTATTTTCACGAGTGTATGGAAGTGAGATGTTTTTGATACTTCACTACAGAAACAGTTCATTTTTTGCTTTTGTTTCTAATAGAAAATTGATAAAATGACTACCCAGGCAATGCCGAATTTGTCAGTTAGTTTTGTTGTATTTGACTGAAAGACACACTTGGCCTGCCAGTTGAATCTTAATGAAGTTCATAAGCCCATAATTTTGAATGCACATTGTCCAGTGACAGAACAGCAGTCCTAAAATATGTGTATTGATTTGTTATTGAGGCAGACATGCCAGTAATAAAGAGAAACATCACTGCTACTACCTTTAAATCTGTGTGTAACTGTCTATCTTTCCAGGTGATACTGCATAATCACTGCCAGTAATACTATTAATCTGAATTGGTAGACGGCATCATCTGATACCTGCCACATTTCGACACACATCTGAAATACATCCTGTACGAAGTCATTGGGAGCATTTTCTTTGCAAAGTGGATATTCATAGTGTGCATGCAATGAAAAAACAGTCTAGATATCTGCAGAACAACAAAAACTGCTGCAACTAGCATCTCAGAACAACGGGGTGTATAGTAGTATGGGGCTAATGGGGCTGCTGCTGGGTGAAACATATGTATCACATTACTGTCCCACCAGAAATCTGATGCATTGAGTCTGTGTTTGCTAGAGCCACAGTAGAAATTTCAAAATCAGAAGAAAATATCTGGTGTGCCACTTTTGAGATTTTGAAAGCGTGTCCAGTGCACAAAACTTTAGAGATTTTCGTAAAGCCTGCATTTGCACATCCTTATCAGGTGCCAGATAGATTACCAAATTTCAAATCAGTCAGTATCAGATTGATCACATATACATGTAAATTTGCAATTTCTGCTCAAACGTTGAAGGCTGGCAGTCCACAAAGCACAGCTTTCAGAATCAGCTATCTGATGTTGCAGAAATTGTTAAACAGAATGCTGCTATGTGTATGTTGGTGGAAGTATATTTCAAAAGTAAGGCAAAAGTATCTGACAGGGGCAGCATTTGCCAGTTGCCATGTATAACTCAAGGTGTGGTGAAACTGATAGGTAGTGTTGGAAACCACCACAATAGTTAGTTCACTTGCCTGAAGTATTTCATAGCAGTGGTGCCTCTAGCAATCGCCATGCAGGCGGAGTTGACTTTCTCAATATTAAGTGCAGTCTGCCTCATTATTTAGCAGATTCACTAAATATAGGATGGCATCTTGGGAAGCATTGATTAGATCAGAAGATGGTGTCATCTGAGAAAGAGTGAGTTCATGGCCGCTCAGGCTTAAATTGGCCAACTAGCTGGTCTCACTCGATCGGTTGGTCGGCCAGAGATGCTGTGTTTTCCTAGCTGGCAGCAGTACTCTCCGAAACGACACTTGGGTATAGTTCTGTGTCTTCTATTGATACATCTAGTGGGGCTACAAGAGATTGTGAGAACAGTGGTTATGCTGGAGGGACAATACCCAATTGCTTAATTCATAGGGGAATCCAAGTGGCATGAGTACTGAAGGAGCTTTTTGTTATTGGTGTTACCTGCATCATGTATATTGACTGGGTGGCAGAGCTTAAAGTTAGCAGCAGCTTAGCAATGTCCATTTGAGTAGGTACCTGCATAGTTGCTGTACTCAACACTGTGGCAACTTGTCACACATGGCCTTACCTATTTAGCATAGGAAATGTTGTGTTGGCAGAAGAGCCAACACCGTGTTACTAGTGGAGGCTGAAATGCACGCGTTTTAGCTCACGCAGGCTGGCGTGAGGAGAGAAGAACTATACTGACATGAGGTCTGGAACATGACCAGGAATTAGAATTCGGAAAGCAGACGTAATTAGTTTGATACCTAACTTTAATCTATTAATGATGAACGTCACTCTTGACGGTACATGAGTCACAATATTATCTGTTCAGAAGACATAGTAACTGAATATGGGACCTTGCTAGGTCGTAGCAAATGACGTAGCTGAAGGCTATACTAAACTGTCGTCTCTGCAAATGAGAGCGTATGTAGACAGTGAACCATCCCTAGCAAAGTCGGCTGCACAACTGGGAGTGAGTCTAGGGAGTCTCTCTAGACTAGACCTGCCGTGTGGCGGCGCTCGATCTGCAATCGCTGATAGTGGCGACACGTGGGTCTGACGTATACTAAAGGACCGCGGCCGATTTAAAGGCTACCACCTAGCAAGTGTGGTGTCTGGCAGTGACACCACAGGAAATACCTGTGTATGATTGCAATAGGCGAAGGTGGGTTTATGTATGGAACAGTTCTTCAATCTGCATCAAATGTAGGGAAACAGCCAATGAAGTGCAAGATTGGATGCAGTGATAACATTAGGGATGGCTTCAAATAACAGTGTAGGTTGTAGGTTCAGTGGGTGAGATAATATTACTGTGGGTGATGGGGATGGCTCTCAATTCAGGGCAGAGTGTGAGAAGAAATAGTCAAAGTCCTGATGAAGGATGTGTTGGAATTATTAGGTTGTTGGCTGACAGTGGCAGCAAGTTTGTTCTTGCCACAGAAAAAAATGGCACAGTGGTTGTTTGAGCTGGATAGCAGGTCTGTGCAGGCTCTGGCAAAGTTAACTCATACAGGTGTCAAAGTAGTATAGGAGACTGTTTAAATGCAGGTTAGTTAGTATGCTTGATATGGGCAGAGATTTTTATGGGGACATCTGAGAGGGAAAATCAACTCCTGCACTTACCAATTTCTGTCTGTGACAGACCAGCAGAGCAATATGTCATATTTTTAGCTTGTTCTGTGTGTGTTTCTTCCTTTCTTTTTTCATAGTTTAATTCTTAAATTCCTAGAGTGTTTTTTTAATTTTTTATATTTTTTATTTTTTGTTTAAAAGGAGCAGTCTCACATTCAAGTAACAGGAAAGTATAGATATGCGCAGTCTGTAGCATAGTCATAATTTCTTTTGAACAGCCAGATATACATATCACTAAGGCATCAATCTCTATTGGCATTGAGTCAAGAAGGTAGCAGGTTATATATTTAACTTTCTGTGTGTGCTTTTGTAGATAAGTCTTAAGTTAGTTGCACTAGGATGGATAAGATGTGTGCATGCTGTATGTGGATGCAGGAGGAGCTGGTCGCAGTTCACAAAGAGCTGTAGATGCTTTTGGCCACTGTCAGCTGTCTTAGGTTGCTGCCTTGGGATGTAGCAGTGATGGAAAATCTGGAATGTCACATGGGACACCTCGGGTATCACTTGTTTCACCCATGGGTCGTGGGTCGTGCTGTGAAGTCACCTTGCAGTGTACCCAACATGGTGGATCCATCCTCACTGAAGGTTGAGTAGTGGGTGATAATATGTTTGTGTTGCTTGAGATGGAGAGGTAATGTGGAGGCAGGCTGGCAGACTGACCTTGCCCATTCACCCTGTGAATGGACAAGTGGCTACTTCTTCAGCAGGATCTGAGCACGCACACGGGGTTAGGATTTGCTAATTATTGGTAGCTCCAATGCTAGGCATGTTGTGGAGCACTTTAGGGAAAAAGCGTTCCAGGGCCAGAAAGATATTCATGTGGCAAGGGTACTGGGGCCATTTTCATTTCATACGGGTGGCTGTTGGAAGTGGTGAAGACTGCTGGCCTCACATGAGGGGTGGAAACAGAGCTGACAATTTACAGCACCATTCCCAGAATTGCTTAGAGTCCTTCGATTTGGAGCTGAATGAAGTGTCTCAACTAAAGGCGTTGTCAATTCTGTGATGGTCTTGGCTGCAGATTTATGGACCTGCGTTAAGGGCTGGAGAATTGTAGGACTCCTCTTGATAGGTCAGGGGGTGCACTACACAAGGGACAGAGCTACTCAGGTAACAGAATATGTGTGGAGTGCACAAGATATTTTTAAGTTCGGCAGTAGTTGGACATCCACTGATAAATGTTCACCAGTCAGTATGTGGAGAGTGAAGTCAGACCACATACAAAGTAATGACATTTTTACTGTCAAAATTTTAACAGCAAATTCTAGAAGTATTTATAATACAGTTTCTGAATTTACAACCTTCCAGGAAAGTTGTTGCGCTAAATTTGTTCTCAGTACCTAGAGCTGACTGAAATCTGACATAGAAAACTCTGAACTATTTATCAAATCATGTAATGCATATCGAAAAGACAGATTAAATGCCATAAGAAGGGAGTGTTCATTGCAATGGACAAAAATAATGTTTGTGATGTACTTTTGAACACAGTTTTCCGAATACTGTCTTGAGCAGCTAGTTTGACAACCCACACACAGTGGAAATATTTTTGACCTTATAGCTTCAAACAGGCATGATCTTATTGGCAGTGTTAATGTAGAGACAAGAATTAGTGATCACAATATCATCATACTAATGATGGTTACTAAAGTCAGTAAATCCATCAAGACGACGAAGTGAGAATTTTTGCCAGAAAGAGTAGACAGGCAGTTGTTAGCATCCTACTTAAAAAATGAATGGCAGTTATTCAGTTGTACGAGGGCTATCCACAAAGTACATTACGTTTTGGAATTAAAAATAAATAAAATATTGGAATTTTTTAAAATTATATACAGATGAAAGCCACACTTAAATACTACTTTTCTACATAGTTGCCATTTAAATCAAGGCACTTACTGTAGCGATGAACAAGCTTGGAAATTCCTTCATCGTAAAATTCGGCCGCCTGCACCTTCAACCATGTGGTTACCTCTTCTTGAAGCTGTGCGTCGTCATCAAAACGCTGCATAGCCAACCACTTCTTCATTGCTGGGAATAAGTGGAAGTCGCTCGGTGCCAGGTTGGGACTGTACGGCAGATGAGGAAACAACTCCCACTTACAAGATTCGAGAACTTCATGAGTGGCATTTTCCGTGTGGGCCTGGGCGTTGTCGTGAATCAGCAAGATCTTTGAGCCCAACTTTCTCCTGCGCTTGTTTTGTATTGCTCTTCTGAGGTTGTGCAGAGTCTGGCTATACCTTTGAGAGTTTATTGTAGTGCCTCTTTCCAGGAAATCCACAAAAATTACACCTTTTCTGTCCCAAAAAAAGGTAACCACGTGATTGAAGGCACAGGCGGCCGAATTTTACGACGAAGGAATTTCCAAGCTCGTCCATCGCTACGATAAGTGCCTTAATTTAAATGGCAACTATGTAGAAAAGTAGTATTTAAGTGTGTCTTTCATCTGTATATAATAAAAAAATTTTCCAATACTTTATTTATTTTTAATTCCAAAATGTTGTTGTACCACAACAACAACAATTCCAAAATGTAATGTACTTTGTGGATAGCCCTTGTAATATGATAGATGCGAAAGAATTACGGGTGAAGTTGAAACAGATTGTAAATTGTACCCTGTAGAAGTGTGTGTTGAGTAAATGGATTAAGGATGGAAAAGATGCACTGTGGTTTGATAACAGAATTTGGAAATTGCTGAGAAAGCAGAGATTGATGCACTCTCGATGCAAAAAAGAACGGATGAATGACAACAGGCTGAAGCTAATAGAAATTCATGCTTCTGTAAAAAGACCGATGCGCAAAACATACAACTACCACTGTTGTACTGGGGATTACATTAAGGTACCCATGTCAAGAAAATAGCCATGATAATTACAAGTTTTGTAGATTTTGTCTTTAAAAGCAAAATAATTATCAGTCAGATTGTCATTGACCAAAAGGAGTGTAGCAGGTGAAGTTTTTGGTATCAGAACAATATAGTGAAAGGTGGTTTTCCTCAACGGCAAGACCATAGGCAGGAATGGTATTTGTATAAAGGGACATGCTGTTGAGCGTGAAAGTGTCTGGTGATATGAGGTCAGGAACTGTGGAAATAATGTAGAATTGTGGAGGAATTGATTAGTGTCTTGGAAAAAGAGTACAATAGGGATTATCATTTCTTTGACAATGAACCATTACAGGCAGAGTGCAAGCTCAGATAAAGAAAAGGAACCATCCCAGCAGGCAACTTAGTTAAAGGAATCTAGGGAATATTTAAATCTGGGTGGCCGAATATGGGTCTGAATCTCGATCCACTAAATAAAATTTGAGTGGCTTGACCATTCTGCCATCTCACTTGGCAATAGCAGCATAATGTGGGAAGGGATATTGTGGTCTTCAATCCGAAGACTGCTTTGATGCAGCTTCCATGCTACTGTATTCTGTTCAGGCCTGTCATCTCCGAATAACTTCAACAACCTACATCTTCCTGAATCAGCTTCCATATTCATCTCTTGATCTGCCACTAAAATTTTTACCAGCCCCCTCCTCCCCCTTCCCCCCACACACTTCCCTCCAGTTCTGAACTGGTGATTCCTTGCTGTCTCAGAATGTGCCCTATCAACCAACCCCTTCTTTTAGTCAAGTTGTGCCACAAATTTCTTTTCTCCCCATATCTGTTCAGTACCTCCTCATTAGTTGTACAATCTAACCACCTAATCTTCAACATTCTTCTCTAAAACCACATATTGTCCATGTTTCACTTTGATACATGGCTACGCTCCATACAGATACCTCCAGAAACGGTTTCCCAAAACTTAAATCAATATTCAGTGTTAATAAATTTCTCTTCTTTAGGAACACCATTCTTGCAATTGCCTGTCTACTTTTTATGCCCTCTCTTCATCAGCATCATCAGTTACTTTGTTGCCCAAATAACAAAACTCATCCATTATTTTTACTGTCTCGTTTCCTAATCTAATTCCTGCAGGATCGCCTGATTTAATTCCACTGCATTCCATTATTCTTGTTTTGTTTTTGTTGATGTTCATCTTATGTTCTCCTTTCAGGATGCTGCCCATTCCATGCAACTACTTTTCCAAGTACTTTGTTGTCTCTGACAGAATTAGTGTCATCAGCAGACTTCAAAGTTTCAATTTCTTCCCTTTGAACTTTAATCCCTATTCCAAATTTTTCTTTGAATTCATTTACTGTTTGTTCAGTGTACAATGGAATAACTTTGGGGATAGTCTACAATCCTGTCATACTCCTTTCTCAACTGCCACTTCCTTTTCGTGCCCCTTGACTCTTATAACTGCCATCTGATTTCTGTACAAGTTGGAAGGAGTCTTTTGCTTCCTGTATTATACCCCAGCTACCATTAGAATTTCAAAGAGAGTATTCCAGTTAACACTGTGACTGTGCATAGGTGACAGTGTAGTGGTTGGTGGAGGGGTCACTCATGGAAAAATTCCTGTAATAGTTTGTGTTAGAGCTGCACCTTTTTTTAGACTGAAGTCAGCTGATAAGTATACCTGCTTAAAAGAAGTCCCTCTAACTTACTACATTAACACTGCCAATAAGATCATGCCTGTTTGAAGATATAAAGTCAAAAATATTTCCACTGTGTGTGGGTTGTCGAACTAGCTGCTCAAGACAGTATTTGGAAAACTGTGTTCAAAAGTATATCACAAACATTATTTTTGTCCATTGCAATGAACACTCCCCTCCTATGGCATTTAATCTGTCTTTTCGATATGCATTACACCTTCAGATGATGTCATGTTTCCAGGTAGAGAAGGAATTAGCATATTTCATCAAAATATAAGAGAAATTAGAGATAAAGGTGAACTGCTTATAGATATTGACTCTGAAATTACTGGTATGCCAGAGCACCACTTAAAATAATTTGACAATTCAGAGGCTTCCTTTACCAGGATACAGATAAGCTGGCTGTATTTCAAGGAGTTCCTTGCAGAGTGGAGTGGCTATGTACGTAAAAAAAAAAAAAAAAAAAAAAAAAAAAAAAAAAAAAAAAAAAAAAAGAGAGAGAGAGAGAGAGAGAACAGTATTTCATTTGGGTCCGTAGATGTATCATGGCACTGCACTGAACAGATATTTGAATTTTGTGCATGGACAGTTGAATTTAGTGAAACTAAACTTCTAATTGTTGTTGTTTATTGGTCTCCTAACTCTGACTTCAGAGCATTTCTGCTCAAGCTAGAGAGGGTTCTTGATTCACTTTGTAGGAAGTACCAGAAATTATTTATATGTGGTGACTTCAATATAAATTTTGTATATGATGGTGCAAGAAAAAAGATGTTGGTAGATCTCCTAAATTCATATGATCTGATGAAGATTGTTTTTTTTTTCCAACTAGGATACAGCGGAATGGTAGCACAGACATAGATAATATTTTTATTTATTCTTCATTACTAGATGTCCATTCTGTTAGTAAAAGGGTGAATGGCCTTTCAGACCATGATGCACAGATTTTAACACTAAAAGGCCTTTGTACCCAAACAAATGTCACATGTAATTACAAGCTATGTAGGAGAGATAATCCAACAGTAATAGAGAGTTTTTTAAACCTTGTCAAAGAACAAGAGTGGCAGGATGTTTATAGTGCCGATGACATAGATGATAAATATAATGCTTTCCTTAACACATTTCTCAAACTATTTGAGAGTTGCTTTCATTAGAACTTTCTAAATGGGATACTAGCAGTAATAAGCAGCCCAGATGGCTAACTAGTGGGATAAGGATATCGTGTAAAACAAACCAGGAATTATATCAAAATGTTAGAAGTAGTCACAATCAAGCTACAGTAGCCCATTACAAACAGTATTGTAAGGTGCTTAAAATGTTATTAGGGAGGCAAAGAGTATGTGGTATGCAAATAGAATAGCTAATTCACAGGATAAAATTCAAACCATATGGTCAGTTGCGAAGGAAGTGTCTGGTCAGCAGCACAAGGTCAACGATATAAAGTCAGTCCATAATAAAAATATTTCTGTTACTGATAAATCAGATATATGTACAGCATTTAACGATCATTTCTGAACATTTCTGGTAAATTAAATAAAAATTTAGTTTCTGTAGAGAATAATATAACTTTCTTGGAAAATGCCTTTCTGAGATTGATGTCTGAATTACTCCTCTGTGATACAGACGAGGAGGAGATTGAGTCAGTAATTAAATCACTGAAGACTAAGGACTCTCATAGTTATGATGGAGTGCCTAGCAGAATATTAAAGTATTGTGCTGCACATGTTAGCCCTGTATTTAGCCATATTTATAATTTTTCCTTTAGGAATGGTTAATTTACTGAACCATTAAAGTACTCAGTAGTAAAGCTGCTTTATAAAAAGAGAGAAAGGGATAATGTAGATAATTTTAGACCTATTTCTATGCTGTCAGTGTTTGCTAAAGTTATTGAAAAGGCTATGTATGTAAGGATGATTGATCATTTTATATCACACAATTTGCTATCAAATGTAGAGTTCAGCTTTAGAAGTCATTTGACAACTGAAAATGCTATATTCTCTTTTCTCTGTGAGGTACTGAATGGGTTAAACAAAAGGTTTCAAACGCTAGGCATATTTTTTGATTTAACTAAGACATTTGATTGTGTTGATCACAAAATATTGCTCCAGAAGTTGGACCATCACGGAATATGAGGAGTAGCTCACAATTAGTTCACCTCTTACGTTAGCAATGGACAACAAAAGGTGATTATTCACTATGGCTGTGATGTGGGGTCTGAGTGGGGTACGGTCAAGTGGGGGTTGCCCCAGGGATCAGTGTTGGGGCCACTCCTGTTGCTTATTTATATAAATGATATGCCCTGTAGTATTACGAGTAACTCTAAAATATTTGTGTTGCTGATGACACTAGCTTGGTAGTAAAGGATGTTGTGTGCAACATTGGCTCGGTTTCAAATAGTGCAGTTCATGACCTACGTTCACGGTTTGTAGAAAATAAACTAAAGCTAAATCACAGTAAGACTCAGTTTTTACAGTTTCTAACACACAATTCAACAAAATCTGATGTTTTAATATCACAGAATGGGCATATGATTAGTGAACTTAAGAGTTCAAATTTCTAGGTGTTGAGATAGATCGTAAACTGTCATGGAAAGCCCACGTTTAGGATCTTGTTCAAAGACTTAATGCTGCCATTTTACTATTCGAACGGTATCTGAAGTGAGTGATTGTTCGACATGAAAATTAGTCTACTTTGTACTGTACCACATCTGTGGACATTCGCTGCATCTGAATTCTCCATGTGCACCTCTTCCCACATGTGTGAACTGTGGAGAGCATTGTTCCCGCTGCTCGCTGGACTCCAAAAGGAGCAGAAAATTATGGAGTACAAGACCATGGACAGGCTGTCTTACCGTGAGGCTAAACTAAATATGAAAGACTAGACCCTGTTCCCTTGCTATCTTCTTATGCTGCCGCCATGATGGCATTGCAATCGATGACGTTACACCCATCATCTAAGGTTACTCCAGTGGACTTCTACTTTGCAAGCATCGCACCCCCACGCCCCAAATGCTGGGGACATTGGTCCCCCCCCCCCCCAGCTGGAGAAGTAACGGCCTTCTCCGGCTCCTCTCAACCAGAAGGGCCCCTTTGAGACTCTACCTTCCACCCCCCCCCCCCCCCCCCCCAGTTGTCCAGTGGACACCAGCCAGTGGCTGAAAGAAGTCTGCCAAGAAATGGGAGCCTCCAGTGGCACCAGCACTCCTCCACGGATCTGCGTCCGAGGACGAGGTGGAGATTCTGCCGTCACCTGAGGACATAGATCTTGCCGAGCCCTCTGATGCAGTGATACTGGATGCCAACACTCAACAAATGGCAACAGGTGATGATGAGGTCCAATTTGCTGCCTTGGTCACTCCGTGCCATCACAGATGACAGAAAGCGCCATTCTCCAGTGGAACTACAGCAGTTTTTTCTCCCACCTGGCTGAGTTATGTCAACTTCTAAGCAGTACATCTGCTTTTTGCATTATCCTTCAGGAGACCTGGTTTCCCATAATGTGGGCCCCTGCCCTTCATGGCTATCGGGGGTGCTGCAAAAACCATCCTGCCTATGACAGACTGTCAGGTGGAGTATGCGTCTTCATTCTTACCTCTGTCTGTAGTGAACCTGTGCCCTTTCAAACACCTTTAGAAGCTGTGGCTGTCAGTGTGAGGACAACGCAGGAAATTACCATCTGTAACATTTACTTCCCTCCAGATGGTGAAGCGCCACCCCATGTTTTGTCTGCACTCATTTTGCAACTCCCCCCCACCTTTTCTCCTTCTGGGTGATTTTAACGCCCATAACCCTTTGTGGGGTGGAGCCAAGCTTACTGGCTGTGGCAAAGATATTGAGAACCTACTAACTCAACTGGACCTATGTCTCCTAAATACAGGTGCCCCCACACATTTCAGTGTGGCAAATGGCACATATTTGGCCATTGATATCTCAGTTTGCATCCTGGCCTTCTCCCATCTGTCCACTGGAGAGCACATGACAACTTGCGTGGTAGTGACCACTTTCCACTCTTCCTGTCGTACCCCAGTGTTCCTTCTCTCGACACTTGCCCAGGTGGATTCTTCCCAAGGCTGAATGGGACACTTCCACATCATTGAGTATCCGTTGCATGCCACCATCTATGAAGTGATCCATATCGTCACTAATACCATTGTTACCGCAGTTGAATCAGCAATTCATTGTTCCTCCAGTTGCCCCTGGCGGAAGTCAGTCCCTTGCTTGTTGCCGGAAACAGCTGCGGCCATTAGAGACCGTAGGCGGGCCTCCAATATCATAAGCGCCACCCCTCCCTGGAGAACCTTATTGTATTCAAACGGCTCTGTGCCCAAGGTTTGCCTCCTCATCAAACGAAGGAAGCAGGAGTGTTGGGAACGCTATGTGTCCACCATTGGAAGATGAACTTCCCCCTTCCATGTTTGGACCACACTCTGCCGACTTTACAGCTATCAGAACCCTGCAGGTGTACCTGGAATTTCCACAAATGGAGCTGTGTTGGCCAATCCAGACGTAATCAGAGCTTCTTGCTGAGCATTATGCTTGCATTTCTGGGTCTCAGAATTACCACCCCACCTTTTGTCTCTTCAAACAGAGGGTAGAACGACACCACCTATCTTTTGTTCCACTCCCCCTTAGCCTTATAATGCTTCCTTCAGTCAGTGGGAATTTCTCAGTGCCCTTGACGACTGTCCTGACACATCCCCTAGCCCAGACCGCATCCATTCACAAATGCTGAAAGATCTGTCACTGGATTCCCACCACCGCCTCCTTGCCATCTTCAACCGCATCTGGAGCGATGGTGAATTCCCATTGCAATGGCGGTCTTTCGCCGCAAAGTTTTCGGGAACTGGAATACTGAATGGTTGCACCCTGAGTACACCAACTAAACTTCACACTATCAAGGAGATGACGAATGTGTGGCGGTCATCCATAAAAGCCACTCGCAGGGAATCTGTTGTCCTTTGCTGGCTCCGCATTGGCCATACATGGCTAACACATGGTTACTTCCTCCATCGGGAGGACCCGCTTCAGTGTCACTGTGGCTACCATATGACTGTCATCCACATCTTGCTGGACTGCCTAATTTTAGCCGCTCTGCGGCGGACTTTCAACCTTCACAGCACCCTATCTTTGGTGTTGGACGACAATGCCTCAACAGCAGATTTAGTTCTATGTTTTATTCGTGAAGTTTTTTTTTATCATACCATCTAAGGGTGGACATTTGGCCTTCTCTTCGAGGCCTCCAAACTCTGTCACCCTTTCTTTGCACTTGTTTGTCTTGGTGTTCATCTTTTCCCTACATGTGTTCACCTTGTCTTGTCTTTTTGGGGTGGACATTTTAGTGTGCTGCAGAGTGGCTGGCTCATCCTCTTTTTATTCTTGTGATTAGTCAGCCCAGACCATCTGCTCTTTGGTTTTAATATCTTCTGCTACTTTTTCTTGCAGTGTATGTTTTCCCCATTTTTGTTCGTTCAATTCTTTTTTTTTTAGGTGTGGTTCCCCATTCCTTTTCCCCTTTTTACTTTTCCAAACGTACTTTGGGTGTTGTTTTACCTTAAGTGTTGTTTGCATCATGAAAAAGGGACTGATAACCCTATAGTTTGGTCCCTTTATACCCCAAACCAGCCAACCAACCAACCAACCAATCCTCCGCCAGTGTCTACGGTAATGGGTCTCCCTTTAGAGAACCCTCTCTCGAGAAATCTACAGACCAACGAAGCATAACAATCAGTGGCTGAAGGAGTCAGTGACTATGGGCCCAAGGGCTGCCATCTTCTCTTGAGTTCCTGCCCCCCATTACTGATAAGTCCTAGCAAGCATCTCAGTCCTCTAACAGCAAAACTGATCATGGGACATGACCAGTACCATTGGCCCCTACACACCTAAACAAGACATCCTTAACATGGCAGATCAGTGGAACTGTAGTGGATTTATTGTCGCTTTATTGTGCATTTTATTGAAACAGTGCTGGCCCTGAGAGAGCACCTTAAGGGCTCTGATTGGTTCGCACATACGTCATCAGTGAGGAGATTTCACTCTGTACCACAGTGGAAGCAATAGAAGTGCAAATGTGAACGAACCATGCAATCACTGTTTTTACCATTTATTTACATCTAGCAAGGCACATCTTATCTTGTGGTAGCCACCTTAATTTGACAGCTCTGCCTGTTTTTCTCCTACTTGGGGATTTCGATGCGCAACAGCCATGTGGGGAGTACAAAGTCACCTGCTAGGGGACTTGTGATTGACTAACCCTCTTCTACTGTTGCCAGTGGCATCTTTTCCCATGTTGACAATACAGTCTTTTTTCCTCCAGTCTCATAGCTTCAATACAGTGGTTACTGCACAATACACTTTGTGACAGTATCCACATTCTGATGATCCTGTCACTTCCTTGTCACCACCTAATGGGGCCAGTTGCCATGTTGGGCTCTCCGAAGTGCTGGTTTGTAGTTGTATACCATGTCTGTCACCTTTGGGCCTGCTCTTTCAGTTTGCATTGACAAGGTTGTGGGTGGTCTCATATGCAGTCACCTATGCCACTGGAACTGCAATCCCTCTTTCTATGGGTGCCGTCCACCTGCATCCAGTACCATAGTGGACTAAAGATAGTGCAATAACTATTCGTGACTGTTGATGGGCTTTGCAGTATCTGAAGTGACATCCTTCAGAGACCTCATTGCTTTTAAACTGCTCCGTTCAAAGGCTTGCTACCTAGTTTAATGCAGCAAGAAGGGATGTTGGGAATGGTACACCTGCTTCTTGTGAACCTTTATCCATCCCACTCTCCTGAACTGTTATATTATGAACATTTCACTGTCTCTGAACTGCTTCAGGGTGTCAACACATCACACAATATAGCACCAAGCCCTGATTTGGTTCATAATAAGATGATCCAAAATCTTAATGTGATTCAGACTCCATCTACTCAGAGTTTTCAATTATTTTGGGCTAGAAGGTGTTTTTTCTTTATGGTGGAGATAGTATCATCATATCAGTCCTTGAACTAGGCAAAATCCCCACACCCATCTACAGCTACTGACCGATTAGCCTCGCCAATGTGCTTTGCCACTTGCCTAAAAGGATGTAGTTCGATGATTATTCTGGATTCTCGAATTGTGCTGTCTTTTGTTCCCTTATCAAGAATGGTTTCTGGGATGATGATCCACAGTCGACCATTTGCAGGAGTTGGAATCAGCAATCTGACAGATCTTTCGAAATGCCAATACCTCATTGCTGTTTCTTTGACCTACATAAGGCGTACACCATCATCTGGCACCATCACATTTTACTTACCCTCCATGACTAGGTCTATTGAGGCTCACTACAGATTTTTATTCATCAGTTTTTGTCCCATTGTTCATTTCAGTGTAGAGCTCACAGATCACTCAGCTCCCCAGCATTAAGGGAGTATGGCATCCTTCAGGGCTCCATGTCAAGTGTTACTTTCGTCCTGATTGACATCACTTGGACATTGTTTTGCAGTGCCGATTTTCAGGATGCTCTGTGATAAAAAATGGATACAGCTTCCCCATATTCATCAACTAAAGGCAGGCAAAAGCTGAACTTTTTCTGCTTCCTTGCCCACACTTCCCCATGGTTGCATCTTTCATAATGAGCCACCTACTACTAACGGCAGCTCATATTCTTGTGGTATACCCCCTTGATTTGGCTCTTCTTTCCAGATGTGGTCTTTCAGACTCTTTGCTTCTAATATTGGTGGACAATGTACTGTCAGTTGAAGATGTTCTTTGTTGCCCCCAAGAAAGTGGCTTTTATTCTCAGATCTAACACTTTAAAATGCTTTTGGCATGGTAGTGGGGTGATTGTGTTTGGGGTGTCGCCCGCTGCATGCTTTTTCGGCCCGGGCTCTTTAAACCCTGTCTCCTCTGCCAGCTGCTCTGTTCATCCCTCTTTTACTGTAATTTTAATTAATTTTTGATGCACTTAGACCTTTTTCCTGTACACCCTATTTTACTACTCTAGTATTGCCCCTTTCATATAACACTCTGATGAAGACAATACCTTAAGGATTCTCTGTCCTTGATACTAGCTGATGAAAAAAGACAGTTGAACAGGTTTTGCATGCTTCTTCTGAGAGAATGGTTTCTATTTCCATCTCCCCGGAGTCACTTGACTTATTATTTCTCTTACTTTTGTCAGTCGTACTAATGTTCATTATGTTTTTACCCTTTCCGCTTCTGTTACAGATCTCTTCTCCACTTGGGTGGAAAGAAACTTTCAGTTGCTGTCATACCCCTTCATAGCAGTGGTGGGGTCAGATATGGTAGAGGTGCCTCTCACTGCTGCAGATGATCCCTGGGGAAGCCTTTGTCTGCTCTCTGACATACAGACTGGCATGACCTATACGCTTTAAAGTTTGTTTAAATTATTTCTCATCTATGGCATCAGTATTGTTTTCAGTGATGTAATTTTACCATCCTATTTCAGTTCTGTTAAATTTGTGGCTGATGTCACTAATTCCAGATGGACTGTAACATGAGACACTTGACATTGTTGTGTAGCTCCTTAACCCCCCATCCAACCAACTGATATGTTTACAATAATGGATGAACACACAATGCCGTGTCTTCCAAATCTGACACTTACAATAATGGCAAGGAATACAATAGACTACAGATATGTGAGGGGCGCCATGAAACTTTTACAAAAACAGTGAAGGGCACTTCTTTTTGGTACTAATCCTTTTATTGCTACTCAAAATATTCGCCATAAAATCTTACATACTTTTGCAAGTATTCAAACTAGTTCGGGAAACATTTTCCACCTTCAAGTTGGTACTTTAACAACACAGTTTTAGAAGGATTCAACACCTTTTTGATGTGATGAAGATCACTGTTCACACATTTTTTGCAGTCATAAAGGAACAGAATAAGTTTTTAGGCAGTAAGTAAGATGAATGTAGGCAGTGAGATATTAATTTGAGGTTTTTTTCTGTCAGATAATCAGTTGTTTGATGTGCTGAGTGGCAGCAAACATTATCATGATGAGGAATGGTGTGATGTTTCTGGATTTTTTTCCTCTGGTTTCTTCTATGCCTTGTAGTGAACGATTTGTTGTACACCATTCAGTATTAATTGTTCTCTAATTACCTAAACCAGTGGTCACACCCTGCCTAGTGTAACCAAAGGTATGAGCCATCTATCATTCTCAAAGAAGTGCTTTGTGAACAAACCAGTTTTCTTTGTTTCAGTTAGTCCTGGCACACCTGAACAGTTAACTGCTGCTTTGTTTTCAGTTCATACAAATACATACAATTTTTGTCTCCTGTTATTTATGTTGTATAAGGACTTGGCATTTTATCAGTTGAACTTTTTAGCATTTCCATGCACCGGCTGTTATATGCCTGCTTTTGAGCTTTGGTCAGATTTTGCTTAATGCATTGGGAACAGATCTTTTTCACAGCTAAACATTCACTCAAATTCAAAGGTACAACAGTGTTTAGTATGCCTAAGAACACCTCTGTCTCACGGTAAGACCCTGCCGATCATCATATTGTTGTGGATTATAGCAGCTAGTTGCAGGCAGGCTGAGGACTGTGTGACCGGGGTTGCTGTTGCCATACCACAAATGTATCATCAAACATCTATAGATATGCTGTGATGGTCATCGTGCTATCTTTAATGTGATTTCTTCAAATTCCTCCCTGTAGAAGTTCTCCACAACAGGTGACAGATGTGAACCAGTTGGAATCCCATCAACTTGATCATTGTAGTTCCCAATTTGAAGGAAGTACACCTTTGTCAGGTAGGGACAGAACAAGCTTAACATATTATGTTTAAAACAGTACTGAAGGAAAGACAGTGTTTGTTGGAAGGAACTCTGATGAACAGTTGAAAATCAAAACACAACAAGGTATTGCCTGGATCCCATTTCATTATTCAATATACTGGCAGTTTTTGATGTGGTGATTGCAGTGGTTTATGGGGGCTCCTAAAATGGTGCCCAGATGTTTGGACAGTGCATATGTCAGTGAGTCAGTAGCAGAACTGTGTGTCTTTGGTAGACCATATAGATGAGGTGGCATTGATGTTGTGGTTTCAAATGCTTCAAGCTCGTGCAAAAGTGTGTGTTAGTTATTATAAGACACTACATATGAAACAGGAGTGGCCAGTGTTTCTAAATGAAAAAAATGTTTGAGAGTCAAAGGTAATGAAATGATTGCCATATGACGACCCAAGAAAAACATGTTACACAAAGATATCCAGTATAAATGCTATCTTTTGCATCAGGTTTGGAGATGCCAACCCATATTAATGGGTGTATTGAGGAATGCAGAAAAACCTAGGTTTTCTGTGATTTCCCTAAATCGCTTCAGGCAAATGCCATTATGGTTTCTTTCAAAGGGCATAGCTCACTTCCTTCCCTATCCTTTCCTAATCGGATGGGACTAATGACCTTGCTGTTTGATCCCCTTCCCCAAATCAACCAACCAGCCAGAAACCTATACAGGGTATCATATGTAAATACTGTCAGTATACCGCTACATAAAAAAAAAGATGATTAATGCAAAAGCTATCAACAAACTACAGTAGCACCACAGAAGAAAACAATTTGTAACAGTGTTCCTCTACCTGCATCAGTAACAGCCACTCTGCTAAAGGAGAAAGCTGCAGGGAAAATTGAAAAGGACTTAAAATAGGATGGTCTAGTTATAGAGATGGTCCCCACTCAGCAATTTTATATTTTGATCAATTTTTGTATGTTGGTTTATGAAGCATTCCTTTAGTAACCTTCTCCCATAAATTGTTAAAAAAAACCTGCAAATTTTTGTCACATCTGGATTTGTAGTTGAGATACAGGAGGATGAAACTGAGTGGGGGGGGGTGGGGGGTAACTGTGCTGCATAAATAAAGGACTTTTTGACCACTGCGTCTCAAAAGGAACAGCTGGTACATACTTGCAATAATCACCATTATTTCTTCCAGAAAGTATAAAATTTCCTCAGTTGTTCTTTTTCCATGACGGTCTACAATTATGCATCCAAGCCAGTATTTTGAAGCATCATAAAACAGAATTTTGTGAAGCTGTTGTTAACTACGCTTAAAATAAAAGCAAATTTTGGTCCATGGTGATTTTTCCCAGTATCTGATATCCTCATTGCCAAGCGGCCAAACCTGCCAGGCTCCCAAGGTTGCTGGTGTGTTGCTTGTTCTGGGTGCATTGTTTTATCTGGGAAATTGTAAACAATCCATTGATGATGTAGGGAGCACAGTTAGGTATTTGATAATATTCTGATCATGGATCCAGTATATGTCTTTTCGTACTGAGCAATGAAGCAATACACAAGCAATACACAAGCTTGTGTCTGTATATGTGTGGATGGATATGTGTGTGTGCGAGTGTATACCCGTCCTTTTTTCACCCTAAGGTAAGTCTTTCCGCTCCCAGGACTGGAATGACTCCTTACCCTCTCCCTTAAAACCCATGTCCTTTCGTCTTTCCCTCTCCTTCCCTCTTTCCTGATGAGGCAACAGTTTGTTGCGAAAGCTTGAATTTTGTGTGTATGTTTGTGTTAGTTTGTGTGTCTGTCGACCTGCCAGCACTTTCATTTGGTAAGTCACATCATCTTTGTTTTTAGGTATATATATATATATATATATACACATATGTGTGTGTGTGTGCACAGAAACAAAATGTTATAGGCATTTGGCCCGTAAGTGGGCTACGTCGACAGCATTTGGGGTTGCCAACATCAGATCCTCTAAAGTTCAGTGTGAAGGACATTCAGGGCAGTTATACATGTGCTGGGTCGTCTGCACCTCTCCACAGTCGCAGAGATTAGATGTAGTAGAATATCCCCACTTCAGAAGGTTATCTCTTGACCGTGCAGTGTTGGTGCGTAGCCTGTTTAGTGATCTCCAGACCACCCAGTCCTCATCGTAACCTGGTGCCAATTCTTCCTTTGGTTCCATCCAGTGCCTTTCTCCCGACCGCTTCCATCTCTCCACCCTAGATCCAGGTTGGTCGCTAAAATCTTTGGTTGCTCTGAGAAAACTGCGTCTAGATTTCAAGCGTTTGGTGGCTGGCTGAGTTTTGTGGAGGAGGTGGCTCTCTGCCATCTCAGCCCTCGCTCTTTCACTATAGGCTGCCGCTTCTCTTCGCACTGCAGGAGGTGCAATCCCAGCAAGATGGTAGAGCTTGTCTGTTGGCGTCGGTTTCAGACATCCAGTGAAAACTATGGACAGCATCCTAGATGACAAAGGAACAGTCTGTTCAGATTCAAGCAGTTCAATCATATTGTCAGTTTTAAGATTCTCTGTCACAGTATTGAGATAGAGTGTTTGATTTTTGAGACAGTGTTGTGGTAGATTAGGTAAGAATTTTTTGATGCCATCTTTGTGGCTACTGCCCATTGCTTAGATCGAGTTGATAAGCAGTATGTTTGGTTTCATTGTTCGCACTGCAGAGTTTCTTCAGGATCAAACTTTGTGCAGCCAGTAAGATGTAAATCAAGTTGGTTTCTTCCAAGGCACCTCTCGCATGTATTAAGCATGCAAGCTTTAATTTCAGTTCTGCACATAATCAAACTCAAAAGTTTTAGTCCCTGCCAGTGCTGATTATTTTGGTGAAATGTGCAAACGCACACAGAGTGGCACCTGAGGATCCAACAGTGACACATCATTTTGGCCTGAGTTCACAGATTTGAGAATCTTGGTCATGCTTGTTTTGATAAATAATTAACATTTATTTAATAACAAAAGTCAGTTTTGTTTTTGGACTGTTATCCACAAACAAACAGAGAAACAAGTCTTCATGCCAGAGTAGAACCTAACAAAATCATCATCAGAAAAAAAAAAAAACAGTCAAATACTCAGCTCTTTACTCCATTAGAAAATAATTGTGCTGTTTTTCCTTGGTGCTGCTAGCACACCATTTTCACTTTTCAGGCATTGAGCTGTTTTAACCATTTACTTATAGACACAATATCCTGCTGTGTTTAATGTGACAACTATTTGGTTCTAATGTGAGAATCTGAATTTTCTCAGCAGGAATAGAATTGTTTAAACTGCTGTTAAATTTTTCACATGTTATGATCTACATGTCTTTCTCAGCTGGAGCTGTAACAGAGACAAATTTGTGATAGTGTTTAAATGCAACTTTTGTCCAACTAAACCATGCTTGATAAATATTTACAGCTGATTTGCCGGAGTTTCACTAACCTATCTTGGGACCTAATTCTGGGTGCAAAAATGAAATGCACAAATGCATTTTAAAGTTTTTCATTTGATGCACAGTTTAGAGGATGATTGAACTCTCTTGCAAAACAAGCTTCTGGTTTAGTAAATAAGTTTATTAGCAGAAATATTAAATGCAGAAAATAGGAAATAGCTGGAGTCAATGGAAATGAATTTTTAAGTGCCATGAGTGATTGTCTCCATTTCAAACGTTTATTTAAAATTCCCCTCGCCCCCCCCCCCCCTCCCCCTTTATATGCTGCTAACTGCCAATTAAATTTTGTAACTATAACTGTAGCCAGTGAATGAGAGATTTACTACAAACCAAATATGCTTCAGGTAAACATTCATTGGTTTAGTCCTCAAATTCTATCAGCGAATGAGAGGACAAACTTTCAAAGTCGCAACTTAACATCACGTGTGAAATATTACGAAGTCCCACGACCTTGCAGATAAGTGGCTGTATGGCACTCAAAAGTAAAAATTTAACCACAGCCTTACCCTTCCTTATCTGCCAAGAAAGTGGCTGCGTCCTTTGGTATCGACAATATTAGTTCTCCTTTCCCTAGCTAGTTTGATCCTCCCCAGCTACCTCACTCCTCATTGGCTGCAGCTGTCATTGTTCCTGTCCCAGATGTGCAATTGTTAGTGTGCAAATCACTACTCAATGGAAATTACAGTCCTCAAGCCAGTTGGTAGATTTAAATAAACAAAGTCTCATTGCATAGCCCTGACATGCTGCTTAATGCCATATTCAACTATATGTTGTTGTTGTTGTGGTCTTCAGTCCTGAGACTGGTTTGATGCAGCTCTCCATGCTACTCTATCCTGTGCAAGCTTCTTCATCTCCCAGTACCTACTGCAACCTACATCCTTCTGAATCTGCTTAGTGTATTCATCTCTTGGTCTCCCCCTATGATTTTTACCCTCCACGCTGCCCTCCAATACTAAATTGGTGATCCCTTAATGCCTCAGAACATGTCCTACTAACCGATCCCTTCTTCTGGTCAAGTTGTGCCACAAACTTCTCTTCTCCCCAATCCTATTCAATACTTCCTCATTAGTTATGTGATCTACCCATCTAATCTTCAGCATTCTTCTGTAGCACCACATTTCGAAAGCTTCTATTCTCTTCTTGTCCAAACTATTTATCGTCCATGTTTCACTTCCATACATGGCTACACTCCATATAAATACTTTCAGAAATGACTTCCTGACACTTAAATCTATACTCGATGTTAACAAATTTCTTTTCTTCAGAAAGGCTTTCCTTGCCATTGCCAGTCTACATTTATATCCTCTCTACTTCGACCATCATCAGTTATTTTGCTCCCCAAATAGCAAAACTCCTTTACTACTTTAAGTGTCTCATTTCCTAATCTAATTCCCTCAGCATCACCCGACTTAATTCGACTACATTCCATTATCCTCGTTTTGCTTTTGTTGATGTTCATCTTATATCCTCCTTTCAAGACACTGTCCATTCCGTCCAACTGCACTTCCAGGTCCTTTCCTGTCTCTGATAGAATTACAATGTCATCGGCAAACCTCAAGGTTTTTATTTCTTCTCCATGGATTTTAATACCTACTCCGAATTTTTCTTTTGTTTCCTTTACTGCTTGCTCGATATACAGATTGAATAACATCGGGGAGAGGCTACAACCCTGTCTTACTCCCTTCCCAACAACTGCTTCCCTTTCATGTCCCTCGACTCTTATAACTGCCATCTGGTTTCTGTACAAATTGTAAATAGCCTTTCGCTCCCTGTATTTTACCCCTGCCACCTTTAGAATTTGAAAGAGAGTATTCCAGTCAACATTGTCAAAAGCTTTCTCTAAGTCTACAAATGCTAGAAATGTAGGTTTGCCTTTACTTAATCTTTCTTCTTAGATAAGTCGTAAGGTCAGTATTGCCTCACGTATTCCAGTATTTCTACGGAATCCAAACTGATCTTCCCCGAGGTCGGCTTCTACTAGTTTTTCCATTCGTCTCTAAAGAATTCGTGTTAGTATTTTGCAGCTGTGACTTACTAAACTGATTGTTTGGTAATTTTCACATCTGTCAACACCTACTTTCTTTGGGATTGGAATTATTATATTCTTCTTGAAGTCTGAGGGTATTTCGCCTGTTTCATACATCTTGCTCACCAGATGGTAGAGTTTTGTCAGGACTGGCTCTCCCAAGGCCGTCAGTAGTTCCAATGGAATGTTGTCTACTCCGGGGGCCTTGTTTCGACTCAGGTCTTTCAGTGCTCTGTCAAACTCTTTACGCAGTATCGTATCTCTCATTTGATCTTCATCTACATCCTCTTCCATTTCCATAATATTGTCCTCAAGTACATCGCCCTTCTATAGACCCTCTATATACTCCTTCCACTTTTCTGCTTTCCCTTCTTTGCTTAGAACTGGGTTTCCATCTGAGCTCTTGATGTTCATACAAGTGGTTCTCTTATCTCCAAAGGTCTCTTTAATTTTCCTGTAGGCAGTATCTATCTTACCCCTAGTGAAATAAGCCTCTACATCCTTACATTTGTTCTCTAGCCATCCCTGCTTAGCCATTTTGCATTTCCTGTCGATCTCATTTTTGAGACGTTTGTATTCCTTTTTGCCTGCTTCATTAACTGCATTTTTATATTTTCTTCTTTCATCAATTAAATTCAATATTTCTTCTGTTACCCAAGGATTTCTAAGAGCCCTGGTCTTTTTACCTACTTGATCCTCTGCTGCCTTCACTACTTCATCCCTCAAAGCTACCCATTCTTCTTCTACTGTATTTCTTTCCCCCATTCCTGTCAATTGTTCCCTTATGCTCTCCCTAAAACTCTGTACAACCTCTGGTTCTTTCAGTTTATCCAGGTCCCACCTCCTTAAATTCCCACCTTTTTGCAGTTTCTTCAGTTTTAATCTACAGGTCATAACCAATAGATTGTGGTCAGAGTCCACATCTGCCCCTGGAAATGTCTTACAATTTAAAACCTGGTTCCTAAATCTCTGTCTTACCATTATATAATCTATCTGATACCTTTTTAGTATCTCCAGGGTTCTTCCATGTATACAACCTTCTATCATGATTCTTAAACCAAGTGTTAGCTATAATTAAGTTGTGCAAAATTCTACCAGGCGGCTTCCTCTTTAATTTCTTAGCCCAATCCATATTCACCTAGTACGTTCCCTTCTCTCCCTTTTCCTACAGTCGAATTCCAGTCACCCATGACTATTAAATTTTCGTCTCCCTTCACTATCTGAATAATTTCTTTTATATCATCATACATTTCTTCAATTTCTTCATCATCTGCAGAGCTAGTTGGCATATAAACTTGTACTACTGTAGTAGGCGTGGGGTCCGTGTCTATCTTGGCCACAATAATGCGTTCACTATGCTGTTTGTAGTAGCTTACCCGCTTTCCTATTTTCCTATTCATTATTAAACCTACTCTTGCATTGCCCCTATTTGACTTTGTGTTTATAACCCTGTAGTCACCTGACCAGAAGTCTTGTTCCTCCTGCCACCGAACTTCACTAATTCCCACTATATCTAACTTTAACCTATCCATTTTCCTTTTTAAATTTTCTAACCTACCTGCCCGATTAAGGGATCTGACATTCCACGCTCCGATCCGTAGGACGCCAGTTTTCTTTCTCCTGATAACGACATCCTCTTGAGTAGTCCCCGCCCGGAGATCCAAATGGGGGACTATTTTACCTCCGGAATATTTTACCCAAGAGGACGCCATCATCATTTAATCATACAGTAAAGCTGCATGCCCTCGGGAAAAATTACGGCCGTAGTTTCCCCTTGCTTTCAGCCGTTCGCAGTACCAGCACAGCAATGCCGTTTTGGTTATTGTTACAAGGCCAGATCAGTCAATCATCCAGACTATTGCCCTTGCAACTACTGAAAAGGCTGCTGCCCCTCTTCAGGAACCACACGTTTGTCTGGCCTCTCAACAGATACCCCTCCGTTGTGGTTGTACCTACGGTACGGCCATCTGTATCGCTGAGGCACGCAAGCCTCCCCACCAACGGCAAGGTCCATGGTTCATGGGGGGAAGATTCAACTATATATGATTATTTAAATCCATATTCACATAAATTCAAGATTAAAGTGTGTAACTGCCCACAGTTTAGTTTTTCTCTGTAAAATAGTAACAATCTATATCACTGAATGGCTAAAATAGTAATCTGGTCCCAGTTGCAGGTTTCCTGTCTAACAACAAAAATTTGGTTTTTAGTATTTTATAAAATTATTGACTGAATTTAAAAATTTAAAATGGTGTCATAATCTACAATCTTTCGGTGCACACAGTAAGAGAAGTATTTAAGTTAGAAACTGCGTATATATCTTTAGACAGTGTAATTCACGGCACACAAATTACCAGACTGCATTCATCAAGCATTTGAGAATGAAAGCACTTATCAACTTCTAACAAATTTTACACACCTTTTTTAGAAACTTTCTCTCACTGGCACACCCCAAAAAAATAATGAAAAGAAAAAAGTTCATAGCTTGCTACATTTTAGCTGTCTGTGTGGTAAAACTTCAGCATCAGGCATGATATTTTAATTTAATTTATTACTAACTACATTTGCAACAAATTTTGCAGATACGTATCCACATATATCACTGAATGAAGGTTTAGCAATTTCCAGCAAACTTTAAACATAATTTGTAAACAGACATTGTAAGCTGTTTTATATAAGGGAGTTCATTTCTGATTACGTAAGGAATTGAAGTGTGGGAGTTACTGGTCTATACCAAACAACTAATGTGTTAATTCACATTTATTTTCCATGGTGCGGTACATAGTGCTGCTGAAACTTTATTGGTTTGTAACATTTTTCACTTATTTAGAAAAGCGTTACAATGAATGTGTATGTAAGCGTAATTTGAACATGGAAACTGTTATTCAATAAAAACAGGATGCTCATCAATTCGAAGGAAGGTCAGCCTATCTACATCCTGTGGTGTACAGGTGAATGTGTGTCTTTATTTAAATGAAAGTGTTATTTTTTCTCAGAAATTACTGATTAGTTCTGACAGCGAGGTACATGTTTCGTGTAAAGTCTTCTAAGATCTGGCTATGTGCCTGTAGCAAACTTTTTCTTGTTGTAATGTTAAATGTCATTGGTATCAAATTGGTATAGATTATTTGACCAGTTATTTAGTGGTAAGAAGCTGTTTTAATATTGTTTTTCTATTTTTATTTCATATTAACAGACTGTTTTAAAAATGTGTGGTAAATTGGTTTTCAAGAAATCTTTGTATTTCTTGTTACAGGTGTGCCGTGGTAGTGTGGTGATTTTGACAGATATTTAGTGAAACAGCTGAATGTGTGTGGCTTCTGCAAGCAAGTGTATCTATGCCTTGAACAGACTAATAACATATAGTGAAGAAAATGATATCTACAAAGGGCAAACAAAGTCCCAAAAAGGGCAGTGGTAAGCTTAAGGATTCCAGTAAAAGCAGCACGAAGATGAAACCTGTTGAAGTACCCGAGTCACCATCAAAAGAGCCAGTATTATCATTCCCACTCCTTAAAACAATGGATAATAGCAGAACTCTACCACGTTATTCTGCTATACTCAGTCGTACAGAAGAAGAGGGAGTTGGTATGGATGATCTAGACGCTCTACAACTTGAACTGGAGGCATTACTTTCAGCTGTTGTTGTACGAAGCAGGGTGTTGAGAGAAGAGATACAAGTCCTTAGTAATGCCGAAGAAAAGAGGGATAAAAAAGGGAAGCTCTCGATTAACAAACCACCTCTTTCACCAGGGAAAAAGATCAAATTGCAAGATAGACCAGTGAAAAAGCTTAAAGAAATGCCTGGTAAAATCAGGAGTGAGGTAGCACAAGCTCCTCTTCCTATTAAATTCACGAAGGTAAAACATGTGCCCAGTGCAACTTTGAGCCAGTCACCCTTACCTCTTCCTGAACATGATCAACAAGACTTGAGCAAAATGGAGGCACCTAAAATTGTGCTTCCAAAAAATGACACACCAAATAAATTTTGGGCATCTGTTGAACCCTATTGTGCTGATATAACTCCAGAAGATGTTAAATTGCTTGATGAACTAATACAAGAACATGAAAATGATAGTGAATACTATAAAATTCCACCACTTGGACGTCATTATAGCCTGCGCTGGAGTCAAGAAGATTTAATGGAGGAGCAGGAGGCATCCAGTAATGATAGTAAAAGTAAATCAAATGGTAATAATGCAGAGGTTAATAACTTGCTAAAGAAGGCAGAAAAACCTGGTGATGGGACAACAGGTTCAACACCTGCGTCAGGGCCGCTAACACAGCGCCTCATTTCTGCATTGATGGAAGAGAATATTATGGTGCCACTTTCTGAGCCTTTTGACCCAAAAAAATGCAGGAGTGGGGAAAATGCAGCACCTCGCTCAGGTCTTTTTAGAAATTTTGCTGTTAGTGGTGCAGCCAATTTTGAAAGAATTGTTAGAAAAGAGCTTGAAGAACAAGGCATATTTGAATTTGATGAAAGTCCAGACCCAGAGGATGATGAAATTTTACAAGAGTTAAAAAGATGTCAAGAAGAATTAAAGTTAGTAAATGCACATAATGTTCAACAGTTAAAGAGACTTTTAAGACTTGCAAATGAGGAAATGGTAAGGCAGGATCTAAAAAGAAAATTGCAACAAGCAGATAACGAAGTTCTAGAGATGTATCGCAAGGTCACTTCAGCAAAGCAGAAGAAGAAACCACTGTCAAAAAAGGAACAAGATGCAGTATGGAAGGCTCTTAAAGATAGAGATGCAATTTTGATGAGCTTGGACTCTCTGTAGAGATATAGGCTTAATTTGAGTTATAGAATGATGTTTTGAGTATAAAAAAGTTACAGAAGTGTGTAACAGTATTGGAAAAAAATTTTGGTACGAAGTGTGCCTGTTCGTGTGATTAAAATATGTAATATTGCTCATAAACAAAAACTTAATTTATACCTTTTAGTAATACAGTGAATGTTATAATCTTGAGTTATTTTGTGCTTTATGATTTTCTAGATTCGTTGAAAAGGCATCATAAATCTTTTAATTTCTCTTTTATAGTTCGACAAATTTTTTATACCATAGAACTTGCTTCAAGCACTCTCCAGATATTTCTATGTGATAATGTATTAGTGTGTGGGAAACAGCATTGTGCCATTACTATTTTCGTGAATTGGTTTTTAGATTCTATTTACAGAGAAACATTTCTGTAATTGCCTTTCTCATTTTTCAATAATTAAAGGTCAAAGTTTTTGATGCATATAAAATTAATACAGTGCTGCAAGTAGTAAAGAAACATTGAGACATTTGTATGGAACATAGATAATGAGAATACATTTAAAAGTTACTTGTGATATCTTTTTCATTAGTTGCAACACTATTTCTGCACTTTGCTAGAAACTTGATAATGCATCTCACATTTGTGTGTATGAGATTGCATGCGACTGTGCTGTGGTAGCTGCATTGTGTTAACTGCTGTTTTTTTCTGCAGTTTTTTTTCTCAGTTTATGTACAAAAATAAAAAAAATGTAAATGTATGTCTGTTACAGTGTGTTTTTTGTTGATAATTCTCCTGAAATGTCCAATGCCAGTTCTCAAATTTTCTCACTGGTATTCTGTGAATAAAGATGTGAATAGTACAGAAATACTTCATGAACTTAAATGGAAATCCCTGGAGAGAAGATGATGTTCTATTCATGAATCTAGAAACCAACCTCCAATTGAGTTATGGGAACAACTTTTGTTTCGCTATTGTTTTCATGTGCAGTATCTGAATCGTGTAGAATATCCCAAATTATCAAGCAATGGGGGCAATTCCAGCAAATATGTTGTTGATTGAGAAAACTGGAAAAATTTAAAAGTGGTGTTGTTGGTGGCTGATGCCATGGAATGACTATATTAATGAGTTCAGTTGTGATTCAGTGGACCACTAATCACACAGTGAGTAAAACTTGGGCTCCTTCAACTGTGAGCTCTCTTCCAAAGGAGGTCATTAAGAGACTGAGACCACGTATTTCTGTTCCTACTTGGTCTCTTTACTCATGTGCATTTTAAGAATGTATGGAACACACAAATAATTCTCCTGATGTTATCAGCAGATTGAATCAAGAGACTGTAGTCACTGAAGCTGAAAAACAGTTTTCATTTTTTTTCTTCCTTCAGTTTTTACAAAAGTTCTTTTGGAGGACTTTTTACAGCTCGTAGATGACAGGTTTGCAACTTACATATCAGCCCACTCTTTTCTCAGTGTACTTTTCATTTAATGACTACTTTTGTGAAGAATCTAATGGCATAGCAGTAGCAGTCCTTCATATCTTGTGATGCCCAGCTATTTTCTGACTGAATTTGAGAGTGGGCACTACATTCAGCTGTTTTAAAACTGACAGTATTATGACAATGTTTTGACTATACATGTATAGTTTGGCTTCATGGTTTGGACAGTGTCCAAGTGTTTCTTAAATGTCAAAATGTAAAATTTACCATAGACATGACAAAAGGTGATGTATATTTACAGGCTACTTGTTTCCAACATTCTGGAAGGACAGTGGGCAGTCTCAGTACATTAATTCGTCAAGGCCATGCTGTATTAGACGACATCCAGGCAGAATTGGAACATCGTCAAATTGTATATTTGTCTTTTCCAATACAGATTGTGCTACAGATGTGTTAAGCACAGATCAAGTAAAAGAATGAGGCCTTTGAGGCTGCCCACTATATGTTGGGGATGCTTTGACAGAAATAGGTATAGCACTGGAGAAACATTGGTTTATATAGTTTTTCCCCCAGCAGCAGAAGTTTTTGTATTTCTAGTATCTTTCAAAGAGAACTTCTTGCTTCACAAGATAGGCTTTTGTAGGATTTAGCGCAAGTCTGTCAAATCTTACATAAGGAAAATTATGTGTACAGTTCAGGAGCACTTTGTGGAGCACCAGCAATATATGCATCTCTTCCAAACTAACAAAGCTGTTGTTGCCGAACACTGTTTTTCTACTGGCTATTGGGTTAATTATAATGAAATGAAAATTGTGGTCCGTACATCAAACTTCCAGGATTTGTTCAAGGAATCAGTGGAAATACAGCTGTCGGAGGACTATCAATCACGGCACTGGTTTCCATTTAGATAGGCCTACTGCAAAATACCCTGTCATCTGAAAACCTTGTTCTCTGGCTAATTGACTTCTTTCTGTGAGTTTACTGAACTGATCGATCTGATACTGCTAAGCTGACATCACTGGGAGCAGTTGGAGCAGTACAAAGACTTGGAGCAGAACCACATATACTCAGGTAGTGTCTGTGGAATGACTTACACGGGTGCTAATTTCTAATGGAGGACAGTGTCCCTTACCCAGTATATATGTGAAGATTGCCAGAAGACTGATGAAATATCGTAGCAACAAGTTACCGATATCCGACAGTTCTCTCAAAATTTCACAGTAGAGTTGTTTGTGTTTACTCTATGGTTTTTATATTATGATCAGTGTTGTCTTAAGAAAATTGGTCTCTAAATTGATGAAGTAAAATTTTCCATACAACAATGCTGTCTTGTTAAAGGTATATTTTTGCCAGTTATAAATGTTGCAATTGTTGACATAGAAACTACCAAGCTTCATACACATCTGAAGGTGAATTCTCTCACATATCTTCCAGAGGGAGGGGAAAAAATCATAATTTCAAACAGATTGTGTAGAGAGAATGAATAAATATTTTGACTTTTATAGTTAAGCTGACAGTGGGGACTAAAGCCCACTGTCCTTTCTTAGTAACATAATCACTTGAGTAAATATTTGAATGAAAAAAAAAAATCCTGGAATACAGTTATTGACTGTCGCCAGTAAAGAAACTTGGTTCATATATCCAGTGATACATTGTCTGACTTAATTTGGTACGTTATACAGAACCGAATGGAAAAAAAATTGTATGTACCCCTGGATAATGAGTTTAATTATGAGCTGGTGTTTACTCTGCTGACTTCATGTTAGTAGCAGCTGTGTTAGTACAGTAATCCTAGCAGTTGTTTGACACCAGCTGAAATACGTAAAATTACATCTTGTTTGTTGTAAGCTATCATAGATATTCCTCCTACCATTTACCCAAACATTCGAGGATGTTAGAACAAACAGTAGAAGAGCACCACAAAGAGTAGAGAAGTATGCAGGTGGAAAACCACTGGGGTCCACATCTGTGACCAGAGAAGCGAGAAAAAAATGCGAACATTATGACTCGGAAATTAAGTAGTTAATATATACGTTTTAAACAGTTCACTTTTTGGAACACAAATTGTTATGGAGACACTAGTTGCCAGACAAAATATGCAATAAAATTACTGCAGTGAGGAAGAAATTGGATTTTATTAAAAAGCAAAAGGACAAATGCTCTCTGTTCTATGCTACTTCTCATTTTATGTTTGTAGAATGTAAGACATCTCCGTAAAGCAAGAAGAAACAAATGCACATAAAAATGATGAATGTTTAAAAAATTCACTGCCTGCTAAAACGTTCAAAGTTATGGATAAAAAGTAAGCAGAATATGAAAACATCAATTTTAGTATATCTAACATTTTTCTTGAGGTTCGTTCTCTTATATGGAATGTGAGCGAGAAGTGCAATAGTCGAAAACTATCGAGAGAGCTAAAGAAATGTAAACTGTGAAATTTAAAGTTATGTGGTTGTAATTTCCATAATTATGAAAGCCAAGTAGATTAGCATGAGTAATTATTTATTCTTTGTGTACAGCCTCGTGGACATACATATGATTATGTGATCTCTCTGTTGGAGTACAAGCAGCGAATACACATCATAGGAAAACTCCAGTACATGAAGAAAAATATGTAGAAAATCAAAATATTGTGTAGGAAATGGAATCAACAAATTAGCTGAACATCTGGAAGCTCATCACTTAACACATGATTATGTTTGATGAAACAGAAGCATTATCCTATGCATCTACCTACTGGGATTCTGCCATAAAAGAAGCAATTGATATCAGAATGTGTAACAACTTGAAATGGGGCAGCAGCTCCTTCCTCAGTGGTACATGGAAATGAGTGCTTAATGCTGAAAGGCAACAGAGAAATAAATGAGTCATCCATCATCTAATGAAATCAGCATCACTACCAGTGTTCTTTAGTCACACACATTGACATAATCTCTGGCATCATGGGGAAATTCCGTGACTCTGTGATGCCCCCAAGACATAATTTGACCAACTTAAGTACCTAATGGCCTGCAGAAATACATCATCATGAATCTCACTAGTAACAACTACCAATAAAATATATGATGGCTTTAAGTAAAAAGCTATAAAAAAATTGATGTAGGTGTTTGGAGAGGAATAATGTGGATTTAGGAAGGAATGTTCATGGATAGGTAAAAGAAAAAAAAAATTCTGTATTAATTGTTTGTCTCCAGTATGTGTTGTTTTTAGATCTTGAAAAGGCAAATAATTGAGTTGGAAGATTTTTGTTAAAATATTAGAAAATTATAAAGGTCCAAATTATTTAATCAGTGCAATTATAAACTTGTACCTATCTACATATATCAGAATTAAATTAGACGATGGAAAATCTGTTGAAAACCTAATTCATCAGTAGTTCCAAAGATGTGGTCTATCACTGCTGTTATTTATTATCTGTATACTGTTGATCATGTATGTGTCTGACAGCTGCAGTACAGCTAATATTTTGGCACAGTTTCTCATCTGCAATTTTTGTGGTTTCCATGTTGTTATGACTGTGAAAATGTACTCACAAACATGCACTGTATTACACAACATAAAATTGCAGATGAAAGAATTGTAATAAAATATCAGATGTCCCCAAAAGCTGAAAATTCACTAAAATATGTGTGGGTGAAACTGTTGAAAATTGTTTGCTCAAGAAGGTGGGATCCTTTTATTAAAAAATGGATACTACAGAAAGGAATTTTACATAATTGTGGTGTTAATATAATTTTAATGTTAATGTAGAAATATTACTTCAACAAAAGATTGAAAAATTTATTTTGTATAATCAGTCAACAAAACGTGGAAATAGTGAAGACAAGACACTGTGATAATTTGTGAGGTGTACACCAAATTAAAGTAGTAAAACAGTTTTTTGTCGTGATATAAACAGAAAGTAAAATCTCTGACATCCTTCTAGCCATAAGTTAATTCAGTGCTACTTCAGTAAGGGATTAATGCTTGTCATGCCCATTGCAGTCTGTATGATCATGCACAGTGGTGAGTAACCTACCTCCGGGAACTCAGCTTTTTGGTGGGTGTGGATTTGGTGACGACATGGTTCCTGAGTTAGGGGCCAGTGAGCACCGCTAGTGCTCGGTACTGTAATGCCTTATGTGCTTCATTGCCCACAGTGCGGTGTGGTGGCGGAATCTTCTGTGTCACAGGAAGGGGATCTTGGCTTCACTGCCCAGATTGCAAGGATGATACAAATGCCTGTAAGAAGAAACCCTGAACCTAAAGTTGTTCTATACACCAATGGGTGGATGGCTGTTGAAATGAATCAGTTACTAACTAATGACCTCTAGCATATCTGGCGCAGTGCTGTTGTATAAGTCTTAAGGAAACAAGTGGGGCTCTTTTTGGCTCGATGAATGTTTATGGATCCTACATCACTTACTAATTGTCTCAGTGTTTTGGGTGGTTTGTAGGGCAATAATAACACCCAAACAAAGAAGAGGGCTCATGTGACCAGTCCAACCGGGAAATCTTTGGATAATAGTGTAAGTAACATTTGTTATGTATTTATTGTTATTGAAAGAGAAACTCACCACTTTATATCAGTAAAGCATTAGAGAGCTGTAAGAGATAGGGAAATTTAGTTCATGAAGAAAATGGTAAGTGTGTAGAAGGTGATGAAAATAATATGATACAGCTCTAATATCTTCTAAGAATTCAGAGTCTGGATCAGCTGTGATGCCAGAGGAACTGAATGTGTGCTGTAGTGAGATGGATGAGTGTGTGAATAGCAATAAGGATGGTGTTGATTTAAGTACAGGGGTATCTACCCTGTTTGAAACTGATGTGTGTTGTGTGCAGGTAGTGGAGCCAGTGGCAAGTGTTTTCATGGATGGACATGTACACATGGTGTATGTTCAAAAAAAATTTTTTATTGTGCAGTGTGTAGCTGCAGACGATAATTTTGCTTAATATACTGTGAAGGATTCACTGGAGGCTGTTGATGGTATCAATTATGTTCAAAATGTTGTGGATAAAGAGGGGGTACACACACATTTTGTCATAAATGGTGAACAACAGGTGATTGTAGGTAATGATGTAAGCAGAGAACCTTGGCAAGATAACAGGGAATGTGATTTTACTTCAAGTGATTGGGAGATTCATGAAATTTTGCTAAGCAGGTAAGGATACTGAGTGAGAGTTACCCAGAATGTTGTTGTTTTCCATGTCATGGGGATAAGAGTGTTGAATTATTTAAAAAGAAAAAAAAGACAGATGCTTACCATAGTGACAGATAAATCAAGTAAAACTGCATACATGATCACAAGATCATTAAGAATTCAACCTGTGATTAATATTGAAGTAGGGGGAGTATGTGAAGCTGCATTAGCAATTATTGTTAGTTCCGTATGTGGGTTATGGGTCAGCATAATTTTAGGGTTAGACTTCCTTGGAGAACATAGGGCAGACCTTTGTTGCAAAGACAAAGTATAGAGGGATAGACCAAAACAGCAAATGAAGAAGCCACCAGATAAACGGGATGAATGAGTTTCACATTATTATTTTACTAGTTTGTTATCTGTCTTTGTTACATCAAGATTCAATGCAATAATAGCTATGTGTGAAAAGCAAGAAAAGTTCATTGAGGTAATAGCAGCACTGAAAGGACATATTAGTGTTGAGCAAATGCTTCAGCATATGCAACAGTACTGTCGAAACCACCACATCAAAATCATAACAATAAGTGTGTCGACTTTGGGTGCAATCTTGGATTCGACTCTCATCTGTGTGGCCTATATCTATTAATGGTAGGAAACTGCCTACCTCCGGCCGGTGTTGCCGTGCAGTTCTAGGCGCTTCAGTCTAGAACCGCATGACCGCTACGGTCGCAGGTTCGAATCCTGCCTCGGGCATGGACGTGTGTGATGTCTTTAGGTTAGTTAGGTTTAATTAGTTCTAAGTTCTAGGCGACTGATGACCTCAGAAGTTAAGTCACATAGTGCTCAGAGCCAAACCGCCTACCCTCCTGAACTCCATGAACACCAAGTATTGATTGAGAGGGTCATCCTTAGCAAATAAGTAATGATTTAACATACCAACCATTGGGTGCTATAATTCAGGTTGGATTAGCATAAGAGAAACTGGAATGCAGTGTGCATAAATGACAAAAATGTAAGATGTGTTGTTAAGTAATTTTCAGAACTACTGTTGTACTGAGATCTGGTGGACCAGATCTTCCAAAAAGCTGCTTTTTGACTTGGTGGCTGTAATCTGTGTCCAAGCAAGTAGAAAGCTGTTACTGCATTCTGATGCAAGCAGCTGCAGAGAGGCCATGCTGACATGGTGTAAGACCCTTCCTGGGCACTTAAACAAGTCCGGTTGTCACATTGTTCATACTAATTGCTGCTTCTGGTGTCCAGAATATTGTCAGCACAGCTTACGGTGGGGATCAGACAGTTATAGTGGTAATCTAGATTGCACCATATCAGAGCCTGGTGCTCCACTGGTTCTATGAACTATGTGATCAGAAATGATATCCTGTCAAAACAGGATGGGGTTGAGCATTCATAAATGCCACACACCTTGGCTATGTAGTGTTTATCATCTGCAGCCAGCTCCGAGAGGTATTCTGTCACATTCGTTGACCTGATGTGGCTTGTCCAGCCTGCTGCTGCTAGACACTACCTCTGCTAGCTGTGGAACTATGAGCTGCATCTAGGCCTGATGCTGCCGGGAGTTGAACTGGTGCCTTCTGGCTGGGGATCATCTGCCGGTTGACTTCTGCCAACTTCAGGGCACCTAACCAGGTGTCCAGGGTTCACACCTTTGCCTGCTTTGTTATTGTGCCACCACCTGCTGTGCATGCTGGCACTCTGCTACCACAGACTTGTCTGCCTACTAGGGTCTTTGATTGCCTTTGAGCTCATGTTCTTTCTACCAGTTCATTGAGATGTGCATTTGCATAAAACAGCATGACCAGCTTATGATAGAGCTTCCTGTTTATTTGTTCTTGCCCTTGCCTGAGTCTGACACCACACTGTACTTGCCAAAGGTGGTGACACAGCCTCATCATTACTACTGCCCATCTGGCCTGGCAACTCAGTGTGAGCTGGCCATCTTCTGAGGATGTGTGCTGAGCTAAGCGCACACCATTGTCCAGAGCCAGGTGTGCTGCCACCCACTAACCACAGCACGACACCACTCCAACTGCTTGTGAAATATAAAAAGACTATTGTTTTCTCAATGCTTTTGTGACTTTATGACAGCCGTTCACTTGCCACTATATACCTGCTGCCCTGTCAACCATCCTGCATCATCATTGTGACCAGCAACAAGGTCATTCAACAGTAATGCCATTCTGAACCCGTTGCACAAACATGTCTTGGATGAGTTGGAAAAATGAACTGAAGCCCTTCATCAGCTATCATAAACTTCTCCATACATTCTCTCTCAAGATTGCAATCCACTGCCCGTAATAGGCTTGAGCCACCACTCAGAGAGCATTCCACGCTGCTGCCAAGCATATGTCACTGGCAGTGGTTATAATTATATCTTCTATGAACTGCTGGGTTTTATGCAAGATAGTTTCTGGGTTCAATGCGCGTTATCTTCTGTTTAAAAACTCTTTTGATAATTTTCAAGTAAAATCCTTTTGAACGTTGTGATATTACAAGCAGCTAGCGATCTAAGACCTGTTTGAGTGCTTAGTATTGCTTAGGTGGTTAGTGGCTGGCAAGTTACCATGAGTGCGATTGGGCCAGGCAAGTCAGGCATAGCCCTAAGGAGTGCAGCTGAACAGTTGGCAGCAAGCTGTGACCAAAAAGGGACTGGCTGTTAAGTTACAGGAAGCAGACAGCATGGAAATCTCAAGAGGATGGTGTGTGTGTGTGTGTGTGTGTGTGTGTGTGTGTGTGTGTGTGTGTGTGTGTGTGTGAGGGGGGGGGGGTTGCATTGGCTAACAGGCTAATTTTTAAAGTATTACACCCACTTTCTCTTACTGGCACATGCTGTCGCCCATAATCATTTGCTGGTGATAAAATATTTGGTGTAACCCTCAAGGAGAGGGAGGGGAGGGTGGGGCTGGGCTAGGATCAACTTTTTGAAACCATCTATTAGGTGGTGGGCAAATCAGAAACAGTAAAACTATGATTGGAATGACATGGCAGAGGATCAGAACTTCAATAAATACAACTAACTAAATAAAAATAGTGAACGAAGTTAGATAAAGTTTTAAAATTAAGAGTTTCAAAGCATCTGCGGGGATTCAAACCACAACCTTTTGGTTGTCATGAATATATTTAAAGCCTTATGCTACACTTCTACTCTGGACAAGCATATAAATTTAAACACTCCAAATGCAGAGGAATACATGAGATACTTTTTTCGACTACTCATTACTTAGAATATTTCTAGCCATTGTAAATGACCAAAATGTTTGGTTAGAATACTCTTCACCCAGTGGTCACTTTTCAATTAATTTACAAAATGCGCACAATCTGGTGAGTAATAAGTCTCGAATGGACAAGATTTTTAAACACCTCTTCCAGAAAGAAAGAAAAACCTATGAAGGAGCTGAGGTATTGATAATTTCACTTGACAGAGCTGACTAAAACAGAACAGCAGATTTACGTAATTCAGTCACGTTGGACAAGTGTTATTCAGAAAGGAATATGTTATCGGGTTAGCAAAATAGATTCAGGCCTAACATGTAAACATGAGAGTGAACACTGGACTCAGATTTTGAAATTAGGTTTCCATCTTCTGCAAATTGTGCTGCTTATGAATGTTGTGATACGATAGGCAGTACATGACACCGCTCCGCTTCCAAGAATACTAGAGTGCATACCAGCACCACTCTGCTTCCCTCCCCCTCCCCCCCTCCCCCCATCTCCCCACCCTGTTTCTTGGGCGTAGACACTACGCTGCTGCCACCGTGGTGAGGTTAACACTTCACTTTTCTGAATAATAGTTATGCAGACACACAATGAGTACATATGATGTGCCATTTTAGGGCTCTTGATACTGACAATGAAGAGAAAAGTCACTTTTATTAGTAAACAAGTAGGTAAATAGTTATAAATAATTTATAGAGTAATATAATGTGCATAAACCAACATTTTGCCATGTGAACATAGTTGATAAAGGCCAATAGGTAGTAAAGTTGTCAGTTTGACAAGCTGGTGAAGTACCAAGAAGTGTAAAGTCATTGTTTTGACTAGTTCAACTGCATCACCAGATGTAGAGGAAAAGTTAAAAAAGTTGGTTAATATTGTTAGATTTAGACTTCAGTATTGTTATATGAGGTCCCAAATGAACCAAGGGCATTTAATGCATATTATCAAATGGATTATTGTTTCATTTTGTTCAACTTTCAATACTGGTGGTCATTTGGAAAGTTAGTGCAGTGAAAATGCCATGCCAATGATGGTGTGGAGATGCTCTTCAGATCATGCATGCTTGTGACTGCTGATTCTGCTGCTGCTGCTGCTGCTGCTGCTGCTACAGAACAGAAATAAGCATAAATTAAATTCATAGTTGTCCATTGTTCAAGCCCACAAAAGAATCTATGTTTAAGTTGATGGATTTGTTGAATTTTAGTTTAGGTGTGATATGTATACAGTGTGTTTCAAAAATACTTTTCAAAACTTTGGGAACAGGTTTCTTGCATCAAAGCAAGGAAAAAAGTTCACATAAACATATGTCTGAAAATCCAACAATGGAACTCCATGTAGGAATATCAACAATGTAGAAAAAGATTGATTGCTACTTACTGTAAAGAAGACATGTTGAGTTGCAGACAGGCACAATTAAGGCACTTACATAAAGATTTTGCCCACAGCCTTTATCAATATATAGATACATACACCATTCACACACACAAGCAAGCACACTTCATGCACACATGACCGCCAGTTCCAACATCTTGGGCTAATGAAACTATCATGTCAGATGCAAGCAGCAATCTGGAGGTGGTGGGGAAGGGATAGCATTGTACAGGTGGGAGAGAGATGAACACTATCTGGTGAAGGGTGCTGGGACTAGAGTGCCAACAGGCACAGCGTCAGGAGGTTGTGGAGCAGGGCGGTGGGGGAAAAAAGGAGCAAAAAAGGAGAGGAGCGGGGAAAGACAGTGGATACATTGGGAGAGGGTGGCAAATAAACAGGCTGAGAGATGATAGAATGGGGCGGAAACTACTGGGTGGAGCGTGTAGGGACAGTATGTTACCATAGGTTGAGTCCGGGATATTATGGGAGCAGAAAATGTGTTTTAAGGATAACTCCTATCTGTGCAGTTCAGAAAATCTGGTGGTGGAGGGGAGTATCCAGAGTGCTCAGATAGTGACAGCCATTGAAATCAAGTGTATTACATTCAGCTGGATGTTGTGATCTAATTCGCTCTTGGCCCTAGTTTGGTGGTGGCCATTCATCCTGGTGGACAGCTGGTTGTTAGTCATACCAATATTAAAAGCTGTGCAATGATTGCAGCAGAGCTTTTAAATGACGTGGCTGCTTTCACAGGTGGTCCAACCCCTGGATGTGTAGGATAAACCTGTGACAGGACTGGAGTGGGAAGTGCTGGGTGGGTGGATTGGGCAGGTTTTGCACCTGTGTTTTCCACAGGGATATGATCCTTATGGCAAGGGGTTGGGACTGGGAGAGGCATAGGGATGGGCTAGGATGCTGTGGAGGTTGGTGCGGCAATGGAACACCACTTTAGAAAGGGTTGGAAGTATCTCGGGTAGGTTGTCCCTCATTTCAGGGCATGATGAAAGTAATCAAAGCCCAGACTATGGGTTTGGTGTTTTGTGAGGCTAGGAAGGTCTCCTCTAAATGGGCCATAAAAAGGTTGGCGTAGGAGAGTGCCCATGGCTGTGCTGCAGATTTGTTTATATACCTTCCCTTCAAAGGAGATATAGTTGTGGGGTAGGATAAAGTTAGGTGTATGATGAATGAGGTAGGGGGTTTGGAGTCTGAAAGACATTGGGAAAGGTAGTGTTCAATAGCGGTAAGACCATGGGCATGTGGTGTATAGGGAGGTAGTGTCAACAATGACAAAAGTAGGGATCCAGGAGGTAAAGGGGTGGGATGGCAGAGTGTCAGTGAAGGATGTGGTTAGTGTCTTTTTGATGTGGGAGGCTAGATTATGGGCATTTCATTGGAGGTGTTGCTCAGTGAGGGCCAAAATTCTTTCAATTGGAGGGGCACTATAACTAGCCATAATTGGGTGTCCAGGATTTTTGGGTTTGTGATTTTTGGGGAGCATGTATAGAAGGTGGGTATGTGGGGTATCATAGAGGTAAGACGGTAAATGGATTCAGGGGAGATGTCCTATCATCTTCTCCCCATTTTCATCTCCCACCCCATTTGTTTATTGCCCTCTGCTAATGCATCTAGCCATCTTTACCTGCTCCTCTCCTTTTTGGCTCTTTCCCCCTCACCCCCTTGCTCAACAACCTTCTGACACTTCACCTGTTGGCTTTCTTATCATTGCACACTTCATCAGACAGTGTTTGTCTCTCTCCTCACCCATACACTACTTTCCCTTCCCCATCCCCCTCCAGATAGCTGATTGCATCCCACGTGATGGTTGCATTCCAGCCTGAGATGCTGGAGTTGATGAGGTGCATGAGGTGTGTGTGTGTGTGTGTGTGGTGTGTGTGTGTGTGTGTTTTAATGATGAAGGCTGTGGCAGAAAACTTTATGTATGTGTCATTTAATTACGACTGTCTGCAGCTTAACGAGCGTTCTGTACAGTAAGTAGCAATCTGTCTTTTTCCTACATTGTTGGTCTGAAAATCCTTCATTTTTGAGTTATTCATGAAAGCTGATGTTTAAAGACTTTCTGGGTACAATCCAACAACTTCACTTATCGATGCACCCATTTAAATCATTGTACCCTAGATGGTATTGTGTTGCAGGGAGATTTGTTTACATGCATCATTTGTCTTTCTTCAATGTGTCTGTTGTGTAAATTACCACAGTTAGTGAATTGGTTGAAAGTGCTCCATTCAAACATGGCAGGATATTCATTTGAAGAGCAGGTAGGTGTGATTTTTTTTTGTACAGCTGCATGACTGTTAGTAGACACGATGCTGCATGTCTGTATCAGACAGTGTTTCCAGACCAAAGACAGCTAAGTCATCCAATCTTTCATGCTGTATATCATTGCATTGCCGAGGCAGGATCTGTAACACCACAGAATGCTTAATGGACATGTTTCGGCCCGCCTTTTGGTATTCTTGTGACAGTGTTTCACTATGTTGATGTCTCATATGGAGCAATACAAAACTTTACATATTTTATCAATTTTTCTTTCTTTTAATTGCTTTCAGTTATCGTATTTATGTGTGCTAACCTGTAATGAGAAAGTGTTATGTAAATTGATGTCATTATTTTGAATTGCAATGTTATTCACAATGTACCTGTGTATATTGTGTACATATTTCTGGAAGCTTAGGCCCAGTAGAAGAAAATGATATCTACGAAAAAGTTTGATGAATGAGGAGGAGACAGTTGATGGAGGAGTTGGTTCAGGGCAAGACTTCATTGTGTAAGATGGGAAGTTGTGAGTGTGTTGTAATTTTGAGAACAATCTGTTGATTTACGAAAAGACTAGTTGTTTTAATAGTGTGGAAATAAGGAGCTGTTTGCAGAATACTATTTCATTGTAATTTACACTGAGAAAGCAACAGAGCCTCATTGCCATGACATAAAAGGCAAGAAGAAAGCGTGATCTTTGTTGTTCCATGTAACTGATGAATGGAACTTTTAGTGAGCTCATTCTTATGCTGAACTGTCACTTACTTTGTACAAAACTGTGTTTAGAAGAGTGAGGGCCAAGCCTCCACCTTTGGTTTTTAGGGAAATAATTATGTACAGCTAGCTGATTAGATCCAGTCCCATATCCAGTCTGAAAACAGTTAAAGTTTACTATTTTGGGGGGTGGTGCCAGTGATCGATGTGACTAGGCGACTGTAAAATTTTATTTCATGTTTGGTTATTATTTTAGTAATGATCAAGATTGCTGCCACCATTTTGCAGCAGGTCAGCAGAACATTGGATCTAGAATACATTCTTCATGGCAATGGAAGCACAGGTTAGACAAGCAAAAACAGGGTGGTGATTCTTTTGGAAAACCTGGAATTCTTGGAGAAGTACATATTATGTGGAATATCGGGAACTGCAGGGAATTTCAGTAATTTTGTAAAATCTCAGGGAATTCTATGTTTTTAACTTAATGTTGAAATCTAATTTTATTGAGCTTTATAAATCACAAATTTTAAAATACTCACTATCTCAAAGTTTATTAATTATTTGAATATTAGTCCTAATAAATTATTGGCTTTTGAAAACTGCAGTTAAACTACAGCCAAGAGGAAAGAAAAGTTATTGTGAGATGCTCAACCACCCCCAGCCTGCCACATTAATTTCTCAGGAGCCCCTGATGACAGTATCTTCCTTCTAATATCTGTAAGTCTCATTGTTTTTTTTTTTTTATCCAAGTTTGACAAGGCCTCCTGGAATACAGCAGTGACATCAAAGCCAACTCTCATATTTGTGTATATCATGTAACAACAGATGCATTATCCTAACAACAGATAAAAAAGAGCCAAATTGGAGAGACAGAGATAGTGATCACTTTTATTTAAGAAATAAGTAAAGTTATTAATCTGAATGTCAGTTGTATCAGCAGGATATGATTTTCCCTTGCCGTTAGAACTTAACAGTCACATGATATTGTTTTTTTTCCCCACACAGCTTATACATTAAGTAATATGTTCTTTCATCTTTTTGTTGTCACACTCTGACATTAGTAGGTCTTGGTGCAAAGTGTAACAGAAGATTTTGTTTGGTTGACAGCTATGTTGAGTTGAGACCACATACAGAGGTACAATTAACTTCCACTGCATTCAAGTATTGATCACTATTACAATTAATCAAACTCCAGTTAGGATTCAGATCATTGGATGCCACTAATACACATAATGATTGACATTTAATTCTTACAACTGATCTGAACTTTTGTTACATTAATCTGCCAGCAGGCATATTCAATTCACTTGTTCACTGTGAAATCATTCCAGAAATCATGTTTGAGAAATACAAAATTTTTAAGGCTTTCGTGGTCACTTGTTGACAAACTACCTGTTGACTTCAGTCTCAGGTTCTTTGGCTGATGTTCATCGGATGATATTTCTGATGTTTTGCCAGCACGAGTGGCTGCCGTTATCAAAGTTTCACCCTCCATTGCTGGTGGTGGACTGGAGCTGAGTTCGTGGCTGCAAACTATATGTACCTGGTGCACCAACATCCAAGGGCTTCTCTGCTGTCATTTCTGGTGCAGTTCTCTTGGCTACCTGCGATGGTCATTCGCTGCAGCGTGGGGAGCCAGGATCCATTTACCTTGAGGCTTTCTTCTTTCTTGTTGAAGTTGTTCTCATGTTTGTGTATTTCTATAGCTTCTCAGAACAAGTAGGTGTGATAGTTCTTCTCTACAGCCAGAACTTCCGTGTTGGCGAATTTTACTATGTGGTCGGTCTCATACTGCACATGCTCTGCCACAGCCAATTTCTCCACCTGCCCCAACCTACAATGTCGCTTATGTTCTATGATCTTGTTGTTGATTGTACAGTCATTCCAACATATCTTTTCTGCCTGTGCATGGTATGCAGTATATTCCTGACATTGCAAGTGCATCCCTTTTCTCCTCTACCAATATGGACACTCTTTGATCTTCTTTGTTGGTTTGTAAATAGTCTTTATGCCATGTTTGTGCAATATATGGCCAATTCTGTCTGTCACTCAGGGAATGTAGGGCAGAAAGGCCATACCCAACATTTCTTTTTCTGATTTGTCACTTCACCGAGAGTTTTGCCCTGCTATACTTATAACATAACTTGTGAGGTACCCATTGCACCTCAGAACACTTTCCAAGTGTTGTATTTTGTGTCTGAGGTGCTGCAGCTCACATATTCATCTTGCTCACATATTCATCTTGCTCACATTACGAGCGTGTTAATCATGCCTCTTTTCTGGCTCAGGTGGTGATTTGATAGTTTGTGCAGGTATCGGTCCATGTGTGTTGGTATTTGATACACGCTGTGTCCCAACCTTTCACCATCACTTGTGACCAGCACATCATGAAATGGTAGTTTTTTGTCCTTTTCTACTTACATGGTAAATTTATGTTGGCATGGAGGCTGTTCAAGTGTCTTAGGAAGTCACTGAGCTGTTCTTCACCATGGCTCCACATAACAAAGGTATCATTGACATATCTGTACCACACCTTAGGTTTACAAGGTGCAAAGTCCAGCTTGTGCTTCAAAATCTTCCTTGAAGAAATTGGCCACTGGACTAAGAGGACAACCCACGCGACGTGTGCAATCTATTTGTAGAAGTTTCCATGACATTTCAAATAGCTCGTGGTGAGATGTGCTTGAAAGAGCTTTGTGATATCTTGTGGGAAAATGGAACTGATGTGCTCCAGAGAGTCAGTGAGTGGCACTTTTGTAAACAAAGAAACATCAAAGCTGACCAAGATGTCATTTGGTGTAAGTTTTGGTTTCTGCACCTTCTCAGTTAAATGTCCTGAGTCCTTTTATGTATTTGTCAGTCTTCCCCACATGTGGCTGGAGCAGAGAGGCCAAGTGTTTTGCCAGTTTATAAACTGGTGAGCTAGCATTGCTAATAATTGGTCTTAGTGGAACATTATTCTTATGGATCTTAGGTAATCCATGCAGCCAAGGTGGTAGGGCTTCTGTGTTGTGCAGATTCCTATGTATGTCTGCCGGCAGAGAAGATGCCTCGATTAACCAATTCGTATTCCATGGGATATGCTGCATCGGATCTGCAGTTAGTGTCTGGTATGTCGTCAGATCTGATAGGCTCTGGATCTTCTGCTCATAATCTTCAATCTTCATTACGACAGTTGCATTTCCCTTATCGGCAGGCAGAACCAATGTACTCTCATCAGCGTTAAGGTTCTTAATGGCTTGTACCTCTTCTTTCTTCAGGTTGCAAGCTGGTGGTTTTGCTTGGCACAGTATCATGGCTGTTTCAATGCTTATTTCTTCTGCTCTGTCACAAGGAAGCGTCTGAATGGCTGTGATGTCCTCCATAGGTATAGTTCTCAGTAGTGGACGAGTGAAATTGAGAGGCATCAATATGGCTACTGTTGATGAGACCATTCAACAGTTTGTATGAAGTAATGCAGTATGAAAGTAGGAAGGGCCAATAGAAACAAAAGAACAAAGGTTCAACCGGTTGCTAAAAATACCATAATAGAAGCAGGTCCATCAGCAAGCAAGTGCTAACCTAGTGCTCAGTCAAATACTCAGTACATTGGAAAAGTTAGATACCACATAAAATACCATAGAAAAGGTGCAAACAGAGCAAACAAAGTTAGAAGGAATCATTGCCAAAGTGAAATTAGAAGTGAAGTAGGAACTCAAAAGTCATGACAAGAAGTGAACAAGAAAATTGAGGATGTAAAAGAACAGATAAAGAAGACAATTGAGAAGAGGATGCTGCACGTCACTGAGCAAGTAGAAGACAAGGTAGCTGACATGTTAAGGAAGTAGATGAAAAGCAAGATGCAACTGAAACTGATGTTGAGGCTGTATGGTTTTACAGAAAATAAATAAGAGGGATCAGCAGTTCAAGAAGGGATGAGAAATATTGTCATGTGTGGGGGGCCTAATCAAGAACTTTGGTATTGTGGAAGCTAAATTCAGTAATTTAGAATTCAGAAGTTGCAATCAGCATATCTCAAGGAATTTATGAATGAGTTAAGTCGGAAATTACCAATACGTTGAATGGAATGAGGAAAAGAAAATAGATGTGTCATGTAGTTTGATGATAGGTATGATAGTGAAAGTGTATACATGTACTGTGAGAAAATTCTTAGAAAACTATGATGTACAAATCTAACTGGGGATGACAACCTCAAATGAAAGCAATTGCCAAAGGCAGTACTGGAGGTAATGGGAGCAAGTACATGGAATGATGAAGAGAATACAATGTGGAAAGTAAAGTGGGCAGAATCACGCTTCAACGATCATACAACACTTGACCAGAGCATGAATTACATGAATGCATTGACTCAGAGCAACAATAACGCACCACAAGGCAGGGAAGGAAGAAATGATCAATGAGGATCCGTCCAGGAAGGAAGCAATGGAAGTGCACATGCACATGACCTGGTGGCCAGGACCAGTTATTTGGTGTAGGCACAAAGGCTGTGTAACTGTTATTATAATTCAGGAAGCAGACATAGAAACGAACACTGAAGGGTGAGAAAATTGTTTATTACATGAGCAATAATACAGAGAAGAGTGTAGAATACAGTGAGCGGCAACACTGAGTATGAAGGAGACTCCATCAACAAAGAGACTGACTTTCAATGAAACAAAGTGGTGACTGGCAGAATTTTTAGTTGAGAAGATTACAATCCAAGAACTGAAGAAAGAATCTAGATTGTCAGTCTGTTATAAATCCATAGCAGATGGCAGGTACCTGGTCAAGGAACTGAGGACAAGTGATAGCAGGCTGTCTAGTACAGACACTGAGCTACAATGAACTAGTGGAAGCAATGACTGCAGAACAGAATTAATGAGAAATGAAACTGGAATCATGTGTACATCATCATCTGCAACTGCAAAATATGTGGGCAGAGTGACAGAGAAAAAGAACTCAGCTGAGAAGAGAGAGAAGAAGAGAGGAGGGAGTAGTCAAAGAGGCAGGGGATAGGAATATTACAAAAGATGGAAATGAAGAAGTTAGTGATATTGATGTTCTTATCTGTTGTCATCGAAAGGTGAATGTCAGTAGGAGGACTTAAAAGAAGGCACCAGAAGCTGCAAGGGTAGTAGAAGATGATGATAGATTTCATCAGAGAGGAAGAAGAGGAATACATGGATGAATGTTAAGAAGAGGGTAAAGAGGAAAAGGAAGTTTAAGCAAAGGAGGTTGCAATGGAGAGAGCATTATTAATAGAAAGTTTAGTGGTTGAGCCTACCTACCAGAAAAAACCAGACCTAGTAAATGTTTTATAAAGTGGGAGCCAATGTGATGAAGAAAACATTATAGAAAAGAAGTCAGATGCAGCAGAAAATTTAACAAGTAAAAATAAACTTTAGGAGGAATGTAGCCTTTTAGACAAACAATATGATGGGAGATAGGGTGCAGCTAGAGATACTTTAGCAAGAAGCTCAAAGCCTGTAAGAGGATCTAGCAGTGAATATTTATGCAGAAAGAGGCAAAGATAGAGCATTAGCAGAAAGTGCAAGAATTCTTTTGTTGACTGAATGAAATGAAACAGGAGAAAGAAAAGCAGAAGAGAATGCTCACTAGATGCAAAAGGTGCTGTAACATACAGCACAACAATGTGTGAAAAACTGCAGATAAATGAGGTTAATGAACAAGCAAGAAAGCTCAATCAAGAACATCCATCTAGTACTAGATCACAATTAATATGGAAATTTTATGTAAGAAGATGAGTTACATTTGTTATTTATAGTGTGTTTTGTTAAACCCTTTTCTATGTGTTGCATATGAAGTCACAAGAGGAATGTCATGTAAATATATGAATTTAGTGCATTGAAACTGAAAGCCTGTGATAAAGCTATGATAGTCAACCAGTAGTATGTATGAGTGATTATCAGAAGGAGTGTTGAGTAAATCCCAATTGCTGAAGAGCAAGAGTGGAATGTCTACACATGGAATTTCCGGCTACGGAAGAGCTATGTTTGTAAACCGGTCCTACAGGCCACTCAATGCTGTGGGAGACCAACAAGGCAATGACAACTGCCACGTCATTCAGTGTTTGTAAACGAAGCAGCAGGCAGCTTATAAGGATGGCAGTAATGGATGAGAGGGAATGAATGAGAGGGAATGAATGAGTCAGCATGTATGGGCCTAAATGCAGTTTTGTAAATAATCTCATGTATGCTAATGGTAGCTATAAGAAATTCTAAATAATAGTAAGTTATTATTAGAATTTTGGAGGCATGTGTGACAGACATAATCTGGCCCCCCCTTCTGATGTTATTGTGCTCTGTTTCACTAAGTAGTTATGTCATAGGGAGCAGCACAAAACTGTATGCATTTTATTCATTTTTGTTTCTTTTAATTGCCTTTGAGGTATCTTATGAGTTATGTGCAGTAACGTCTAATGACAATGTTGTAACATAGTGGAATGGAAAAGTGTTAAATGAAGAGTACGATTCCACACATATCAGAGATTACCATACTATCATGCGATATTTATGCAAAGTTATATGCCTGCAGGAATTTGAACTGTTACATTGCCAAACTACTGTGTTAATGATAATTAGTTGATATGAGATGAAGTTGACTGGGTGTTCACTTTATGACATCACATGTATCAAGAAACCTGCCGAATTCATAAATGAAAAAATAGAATTAAAAACCCATTAGCTCAGATAGTAAATCAATGTTTTGAAGAGTGCTGTTTCCCAGAGGTACTGAAACATGCTGAAGTCAAACCACTTTTCAAGAAGGGATCAAGAGAAATCTTGGGAAATTATTGTCCTATCTTGATTCTCCCAGTCCTATCCAAAATATTTGAAAATCTCGCTGTTGCACAAATCCAAAACTTCATTGCAAAATATTCTGTTATTCTAAACAATCAATTTGGTTTTGAGCAGGGTAAAAATACCATCAATGCAATAAACAGATTAATTGAGATTTGATTCCGTAAACCATGCATTGCTTGTTTACAAACTTGAAAAGTATAGCATTAGCGGCAGTGCCTTATGATGGCTTAAATCCTACTTATCCAACAGAAAGCAAAGAGTTAGCATTTCTTCAAATGGCACATACTATTTTTCTGACTGGAAAAAAATATCTCAGTGTGTTCCACAAGGCTCCATATTAGGCCCAGTCCTATTTCTCTTTTATGTTAATGACTTACCGTTAAATATCAGCTCCATCAGTTCTGTTCGCAGATGATACTTCTGTTTTAGTTGAAGATCAGGACTCAGAAAAAAATTCCCAAATCTGTGATCGGTACCCTCAGTACCTTAGAAACTTGGTTTCAGTTAAATGGGTTGAATCTAAACATATCTAACAAGGGAAAGGCCTCAGAGACGGCCAACTGATTCGGCTCAGATTTGGCAGGTCGCTTGTGTACAATCTAAAACAAACGAATCTAAGATAATTTTTGTCAACACACCCACGTTTTTGAGAAAATCACCCCTAAAGATTATGACGAGCGATTGACTCAAAATTGGCGGGATCGATAGATAATTGTAAATAGAGCATTTTTCATCATCAGGTATGGGGTCCGAAAACGCATACTTTTCCAGAAATCGAGGTAAGAAACTTTTACAACTGCCGCGTCTCTACCCACATGGTTAACGCCTATCGCCGACAGCGCCAATTCGTGATGTATTCCCTAAAAGAATGCTTGTTAATCCGTTATAATTTGGTTTTATTTGTTGAATAACAGTCATGTTCTTACCATTAAAAAAAAAAAAATAGCGCAACAGCCAAGGTAACTGGCTGTGAATCTGAAAACCCGGGTTCGAATCTCGAAGAAACCTAGCAAATGTTATTCTTCTCATTTGTATTTTTCCATATCTCAGTTGATAGGGATAGGAGGGTTAATAAGGTAAGTAAATCAATAAGGAATGATAATAATAAGGTAGGCAAACTAATTTCCCAATCGCCGTGAGTTAGTAAAGTATTAAACTTTTAAGCCTTGTTACATGAAAAAAGAACTCCGAGTAAAAGGACTGCGACTTCCTCACGAGGGATCACAGATAGCCAACCACGCGACGCTTGTTTACAGCGAGGCACTGGACAGAATGCACGCGGGGAGAGTTACGTTGTCCCGGTTGCCTCTTCGTCATATCATACGGAAGGAACAGTGTAGCTGTCGAAAGATTGCATTCATTAGATGCTCTTGTTGCCGTGAGTATATTTGTTTCGAATCCATCTAGTTGTTCGAAGAAAAGTGTGGACACGTAACAGTGACTGGAAGAGCCACTGTAGAGTGACCTCGAGTAACATTTTAGTTGTTTACTATCCCAAAAGGTTTGAGAAATTTATGTGCCTACCTTATTATCATTCCTTGTTGATTTACTTACCTTATTAAACCTCCTATCCCTATCAATTGATATATGGAAAAATACAAACCACACGAACAACATTGACTACGTTTCTTCGAGATTCGCAGCCAGTTACCTTGGCCACTGCGCTATCGGTGAAAAGCATTGACCATGTGGGTACAGAAGCGGCAGTTGTAAAAGTTTCTTACCTCGATTTCTGGAAAAGTATGCGTTTTTGGACCCCATACCTGGTGATGAAAAATGCTCTATTTACAATTATCTATCAATCCTGCCAACTTTGAGTCGATTGTTCATCGTAACTTTTAGGGGTGTTTTGCTCAAAAACGCCAGGGTGTTGACTCAAAATATCTTAGAGTCCTTCGTTTTAGGTTGTACACAAGCGACCTGCCAAATCTGAGCCGAATCGGTTGGCCGTGTCTGAGGCCTTCCCCTTGTAAGACTCACATGATGCAGTTCAGAACCAAAGAGCCAAAATGTGAGCAGATTAAGATTGTACACAACAACCAAGATATAGAAGAAGTTGACTCAGTCAAATTCTTAGGTTTAAATGTAGATAAAAATTTGAGCTGGCAGACACACATTGAATACCTGGCAAACAAACTGAGCAGCTTTTCATTTGCAATGCAAATATTGTCAACTGCAACTGACATGGACACACAAAAAGTAGCATATACAAGCTACTTCGAATCCATTATTAGGTATGGTATTGCTTTTTGGGGAAAGAGACATGTATCAAGCTATCAGGCATCATCCAACTAAGAACTAATTACATGTGGGGGTCCCATAAGGTTCCGTTTTGGGGCCCTTACTTTTTCTTGTGTATATCATCAGTAACATTACCAGATGCCAAGTTCGTTTTGTTTGCCAATGATACAAACATTGCAATAAATAGAAAATCAAGTGTAGTCTCAGAAAGATCAGCTAATAAAATATTTGTGGACATTAAGCACTGGTTCCTAGCCAATTCTTTGTCACTAAACTTTGAAAAAAACACACTACATGCAGTTCAGAACTTGTAAGGGGTGTCCCACGAGTATACGCCTAACATACAATGACAAGCAGATAGAAGAAGTGGACAGTGTTAAATTCTTGGGATTATAGTTTGATAATAAATTCAATTGGGAGGAGCACACCACAGAACTGCTGAAGCGTCTTAACAAATCTCTATTTGCAATGCGAATTGTGTCAGACATAGGGGATATAAAAATGAAAAAGCTGGCATACTGTGCTTACTTTCATTCCATAATGTCATATGGGATTTTTTTTTTTTTTTTTTTTTTGGGGTAATTCATCAAGCCAAGCTAAAGTTTTCCGGGCACAAAAACGTGCAGTAAGAGTTATATGTGGTGTGAACTCAAGAACATCCTGCAGAAACCTGTTTAGGGAGCTAGGGATACTAACTACTGCTTCCCAATATATTTATTCCTTAATGAAATTTGTCATTAAAAAAATATCACTTTTTCAAACCAACAGCTCAATTCATGGAATCAGTACTAGAAATAAGAATAATCTTCACAAGGATTTAAAGTCACTTACTCTTGTACAAAACAGGGCCTGCATTATTCAGGAACACACATTTTCTATAACTTGCCAGCAGCCATAGAAAGCTTAACAACCAATGAAATTCAGTTTAAGAGAAGCCTAAAGGATTTATTGGTGGCCAACTCCTCCTACTCCATTGATGAATTTCTCAGTAAAACGAACTGATCTCTCTCTCTCTCTCTCTCTCTCTGTGTGTGTGTGTGTGTGTGTGTGTGTGTGTGTGTGTGTGTGTGTGTGTGTGTGTGTGTGTGTGTGTGTAGTAATGTATTCATTGTAAATAAGTATTATAGTAGTTGTATTACATGTTTATTACCGTATAAATAAATAAAAAAACATTTTTATTTTAAATTCAGTGCATCAGTATTTGTAAAATGACTCTTTCATATAGTGCTCATTAAAAAATGACGATTATTCCACTTGGGACCTGTGGAATGATACAAAAGCTAATTTGTTTTAGTTGTAAATATTTGTCATGTATTGTTGTTTTTCTGACATGTTCTACATCCTGGAGGACCTCCTCACTACGGATCAATTGGAATGAAAGTAAATCTAATTGACAAACATAGTGTGGATACAAAAAATACAGAAAAAAATCATACGAAATATGTGCACTGCAAATCACAAAGGCCCATGTCAACCAATATTTAGAAAACTTAAAATATTAACTCTGCTATCCTTATACATATATGAGATTATTATATTTTTGTACACTAGACATGAATTATTTGAGGGAAACCATTTTGTCCATTCACATGATACCAGAAACAAAGAAAATTTTATGCTCCCCAGCCACTGCCTCACACTGTATGCCCAGAGGCCTCAATACATGGGAATGAAAATTTGTAATAAATTAAAAGGGAACAAGTTGATGCAAATGAATTTAGGTTTGCTTAAAAGAAAACTATATGAGGTATTGACACTGAAGTGTTATTACTCAGTGGATGAATTCATGCAGGACAAATTGGAAATTTGAGCTGGCTACAATGTGTTATCCTTATAGTGTTGTTATTTATTACAATGCTATTATTTATTAATGTAAATATCATTGTAATTGGTTTCTAAGTTTTTGACATGTCTCCTGTATGCACACCAAATGGATTACAAATATACATCATGAGATGAATAAAACACAATTCACAAAAGAATTTCCTGCACGCGTTATAACATTAGGTAGCAGAGACATGATGGAGGGTGAAAGCAACACAGTGGCCTTGTTCTTGTGAAAAATAATGAAAAATCAAGGGGAGTTAGTTCGAAAATTAAGAAATGCTTTGAAATTTATATTGCATCATTTGAAATAGTGGAGAGTCCTCATCCAAATGCTTACAGGTTAATTTATCCAAAATAAAAATTTCGGCTAAGAAACATTAGATAACTGAAACCATATAAGCTTGGAACACAAACTGGAAAATAAATTCTGTAATTATTTGATGTTAATGGATATAAGGAATATTTGTTTGTTTTTGTAAAGACAAAGTAAACTTTCAGGTGATCTGTCATCTTTCTGCATCAAGTGTGTGATAAACAGTAGGCCCCTAGCCACGTGAATTTATGGGAGGGGGATGGGGAGATTGATTTCCAGAGTCACATTATTCTGTGTTCTATCTTTTATTGCGTTCTATACAATACACTCCTCTTACTTTCTTCATACTGTGATGATACACTGTATCATACTGAATCTACTTTGTTATGTTAATACCATGAATGATATAAGGAATAATATGAGATGTTTTTTTATGATCCATGTCACTTACATTTTGTAGTATGGAGCGAAGAGCATACCATGGAACTGCTGAAATGCCTAAACAAATCTCATTTCACTATGGGAATGTTGTCAAACACAGGTGATATAAAAATTATAAAGCTAGCTCACTATGTTTACCTTCATTTCGTAATGTCATATGGCATTTTTTTCTGGGGTAACTTATCAAGCCTAGCTAAAGTTTTCCAAGCTGAAAAACGTGCAATATGAATTATTTGTGGTATGAACTCAAGAACATTCTGCAGAGGTCTTTTTAAGAAACTGGGGCTACTAACTGCTGATTCCCAATATGTTTATTCCTTAATGAAATTTGTCTTTTAATATACATCTTTTTTCAAACCAACAGCTCAGTTCATGAGATTAGTATTAGAAATAAGAATAACTTTCACAAAGATTTAAAGTCACTGACACTGTTTCAGGAAGGTGTTCACTATTCAGCAATGCCAGCAGATATAAAAAGTTTAACCAATAATAAAGTTCAGTTTGAGAAGACTTTAAAGGATTTATTGGTGGGCAACTCCTTCTATGTGATTAATAAATTTCTTTGCAAAACTAATTGATATGTGAATGTTGTTAATCATATCACATAATGTGAATATTGTGTACAATATGACTTCTATACAAATTTTGTGCAGTAACATGATAATTGTAAATAATTGGTGTAACCTGTTTATTTATTTATTTTTTAATGAAGATGCATGGCTACAACAGCTTTAGAATTAGCATAAGCACCTAAGTGTATTGAACATTTAATATTTGGTGACCAGTTTTATATCCTTTTAAATGTAAATATGCTTAAGTTTGTTTTTGACTGATCCCACTCCGCAAGGGCAATTTCGTTTGAAATCTGTGGAAGGTCCATCAGCATATCTGTTCTTATTTTACACACACAAAAAAACACTCTTCTTTCATATAAGTATCTATCCATCTATCTATCTATCTATCTAACTAAAGATCTTTCAAAGAAGAAATATTTAGAACAAGCACTTGATTATCTATGAGCAAAATGAACAACACAATGAAACTGAAATGTATTACTTGCAATTTTTTTTCTTTACACACTGTTTTTATTCAAAGCTATATACCATAGTTCAAGACTACAAGTAAACACAATTTTTATACTTTGTTATGTTGCACCACTATCATATTAACTAACCTTCTCTATAATGATATGCTGAATGAGGCAAGACTACTATGTTATTTGGTACAGATACAATGCCCATCTGTTCTGGGACCCTGCATTGTTAGGTCACTGATTTGTGATGCATCACCTTTACTGTCACTGTATAACTTATGCTCATGAATACAAAGACTATACTTAAACCTGATATTATGTTCTGTGAATAAGATACTGCATTGTATCCACTGTGTGATAATGCTACATGTAATCAACCAAGAATCTTCCATCTGGCCGTGCACCATTTGAGCAGAAATGTATGTAAACAAGTATGCTTAGTAGTAACCACTTATTCTGACCTCCTGTAAACACGAATGTTACCCAGTTAACTATGGCATAATGCTTACTTGTATGCGCAAATATGTGAAGATGTTAAACCACACACAATTACTGAGATTATGCTATGAAGACTGATAAATGAAAATATATTTTCATGCTACTGAATATTTAACTGCACACACACACACACACACACACACACACACACACACACACACACACACACACACACACACACACACACACACACACACACACACACGACTAAAAATACCTTTTCTCATACAATTTGATGGAGTTACCTTGAAGGTGCAAATTTATATGAAATGGTATTATAATTGTTGGATCTTGCTCACTCGTTGCTTATAGGGTGCCTAAAGGTTGCTGCATTCTTGGAATGCTATAAAACAGTTCAACCAAGTAACATTAGTAGTTTTATTTCTCTAAAGCAGATTGACAATACTCAACTTTGAGATTTACAAGTATTAGTCACAAACAAGGGGCGACAAACGATATAATTTAGAGTCCATGGCAATGTGTAATGTTCCTGGAAGTTGACACAAGCCACTGATACTGCTCGGCAAATCCTGCCCTCTACTGTCCATAAACGGAGCTGATCTGAGAGGCTGAGGCTGCCAGGTGCAGCACTTATATTCACTTCTTGTAAGGGGTGCTTCTAGCATAGCTTGTTCCTTGTCAGTGGCTATTGGCCAACGTTTACTCACCACCTTCTCTGGTTTTCCATTCTTCATCTTTGTTCTGGCACTTTTGGTTACACCAGAACATTCCTCCCTCCCAAAGCAACAGATTGTCGTTGTGCATGGAGTGCGACCACAGCAGGGGATGTAGGAGTGTGGGCTTCGCATCGGGCCAGAAGTTGTGGCTGTAGGGGATGTCAGGCTTCAGGCCGTACCCCACCATCCGGCCTGTGCTCTGGCGGAAATGTCCCCCAAAAATGACCAGAAGGGTACGCGTCCACCTCCTGCTGCCATGAACCAGATGAAGAAGGCGGCGACTGCTGTGGTGTGGGTGGGTCCAGCTCCATCAGTAGGATGGCAAAGGCTCCGTCTCCATGGGGTCATCCCGCAGTGTCATGATGACACCCTCTGCCGGCTGCGGTGGCTGTGCCATCCTCTGGACCTATGAACCTGGGAGAAGAGAGACTGAAAGATCATTGTGTACATGACATAGGTGGAGTTGATTTTGATGGCGGTGCTGCAAGCCATCTCGACCTGAAAGAAGATACATAAAAGCACCGAGTTGACGGATGATCTTGCCTCATCCCACCATCTGCTGCCTCTAAAAACCCTGCAAAAGACAATATCATGCAGTATGAAGCGATACTTGCAGCCTTCCTTCAGCACCAGATGCTGAGGAGAGTGGAGCAGGTGGACCAGCCTGTGATGATGGCGGCCATGAAGCAATTCCACTGGCAATGGTCCATCTCATGGGTGTGAATGATATGAGGCTAGAAACATCCCTGGTGTGTGCAGAGCAAAGTTGGGCCATCTTCTGCTTGAATGTTCTGACAAAATGTTCTGCTTCGCCATTTGACTGTGGATGGGATGGTGCACTAGTTAGACACTGTGTGCCATTGCGTTCGCAGAATGTTTCAAATTCATTTGACGTGAACTGAGGGCTATTGTCTGACAATATTACTTGAGGTAAGCCTTCTATGCAAAAATCAATGACAACACCTGAATTGTACTATGTGACGTTGTCGAGTTTGGCACAGCAAAAGGAAACTTGCTATATGAGTCAACCACAATCAACCAGCGAGTGTTCCAGAATGGTCTCGCAAAGTCTATGAGCACACACTGACATGATGATTGCAACTTAAGCCAAGTAGAGAACTTTTATGGGAGAGTGGATTGACTTTCTGAACATGCATGACACTGTAATGTCATCTGTTCTATTTGAGCATCCATACTCTGCCAAGTACAGTGTCGACATGCTAACTGTTTCGTATGACCAATCCCCCAGTGTCCTTGCTGAAGTAACTGCAACACTTCTTTTTGCAAAGCTTTAGAGATCAACACACATGACTGGCCACTGCCCTTTTTGAACAAGAATCACACCTTTTGTACTGCAAGGCTATGCTGACATGGAAAGTATCAGCATCCACATTATCCAGTTGAACTGTTGGACAATACACAATCTCGTACTGAGACAACAACAAAGCCCATCTTTGTAGTTTTTGGGCACTTTGAACAGGAACCAGTTTAGTCAGATGAAACAAGCACTGCAAAGGCTTGTGATCCATTACTAAGTAGAATTTTCTGCCATACAGATAGTGGTGAAATTTGCTGACACCATACACAATAGCCAATGCCTCTTTTACAATTTGTGAATAGTTACACTAAGCTTTGGATAACACTTTTGTTGTGAAAGCAATAGGTCTGTTTTTATCACCAATTCTGTACAAAAGCAATGCACTGATTCTGTAAGAGGAAGTGTCAACTTGCAAAACAACCGCTTTTTCAGGGTCAAACTGAACTAAGCATTGATCACTAAGCAACGCATCTTTAAATTTTTGAAAAGTTACTTGGCACTCATCTGTCCAAACAAAGGGGACATTCTTGTGACACAAGCAAGTCAATGGAGCTGCGATTTGTGCAGCATTCAGTTTGAACCAAATACAATAGTTCATTTTCCCTAAAACTGACTGCAATTCTGTGATATTGTGAGGAACTGATAAGTCACGTACTGCTAACAAATGTGACTGAGAAGGATGTACACCCTGACTGTTTATGACATGGCCAAGGTACTGCAACTACGGTTTAAAAAAATCACACTTGTCCAGTCTACACTTTAGTCCTGCATTAGGTACACTTGAAACAAAGCACGTAAATTTGCAATATGTTCCTCAGGTGTATGACCTGCTACAACAATATCGTCAAAATAGTTTGAACAGTTTGGCACTTGTGCAGTCAGCTGTTCCAAATACTGTTGGAAAGTGGCAGGTGCAGAAGCACTGCCAAAGGCAAATGCAAATATTTAAATAAGCCCAAATGAGTATTAACTACACACACTTTTTGAGATTCTGCATTGGGCGGTATTTGAAGATACACACCACACAAACCAATTTTTGAAAAGTAATGTTCAGCACCTAATTTGTCCATAAGATCCTCTGGGTGTGGCAATGGATAAGTATCAATGACAGTTTGTGGGTTGACTGTAGACTTAAAGTCAACCCAGAGGTGAATGCAACCTGAAGATTTGGGGAGCAGAAAGAATGGGCTTGCCCACTGACTAGCTAATATGGGTACGATAACTCCATTATCTTGCAATTCTCTAAGTTCAGCAGTGACTTTGTCCCATAATGCAATGGGAACAGTTCTGGCGTGACAAAATTTCAATGGAGCATTGTCATTCAGTGTAATATGTGCAACAAAATTGTTAGCTTTGCCTAAACCTTCAGAAAAAGAGTTCCAGGAATTCTTTTAGCAAACTAGCTACACTGTCTTTTACATTGAATGCAGAGACTGACAGCACATTCTCCTGAATATTCCATCCAAACAAGTCAAAAGAACCAAGACCAAATTTGTTCTCACACTCGCGTGGTTGTAGCACTGTAAAAGTCACTGTTCACGTATGCGAGCGATACAAAGCAAGCAAAGTACATGTTCCAAGAATGGGAATGTCTTGTCCATTATAAGCCGTTAGTTGCATGCTAGTTCTAGACAGGTGTGGGGAACGTAACAGTTCATGAATGTAATGATTTAGCAATGTGAAAGAGGCACCTATGTCCAACTGAAAATGAACAAAAAGTTTGTTTGACCAGCGTATCAGTGACAAAACTGCACACTTGTTAGTTGCAGACTTGGAATATACTGCATTAATGATATGGACCTGATGACTAGGTTTTTGTGAGTGGGCCGAACTGTTATATTTGTTCTATTGCAAACATACGGATTGCACATGTCCATTCCTACCACAAGCATAACACTGAGATTGTCAGGAGGGGAAGTCTTGGCATTTGTGCCATGAATAGCACCTAGGGCAAGACTTAATTCTGTTCGCCTGTGTAACTGCCTGTTTAGCAAACTGCTTACATGGTGTGGCATATGTTGTTTACTTGGCTTGGCTAGCGCAAGTTGCCGGTGCAGAATGGGGTGATCACAAGCAAGGGACTCAACCCAGCAAATAGCTGGCTGCTCAGATGTATCAGCTGACAAGGCATTCGAATTGTACTGGTCTAGTATTTGCACTACCTGCTGAAATGATGGATCGGACTGTTTCAAAATTTGTTCTCTGATTTTGACACCAGGTACATTGTGCACGATCACATCATGCAACATAATATCTGAATATGTAGCTCACAAGCACATCTGAATTTTGCCTTTCCTTGTCATAACCTGCAAATCTGTTACTCACTTGTGATAAGTTTGTTCTGACCACTTTTTGCAATTCAAGAATAGATACGTAGCTGCCACCAAAATTCGGTTGTTGGTCATAATAGCTTGTTAGTGAGTCTATAACACTGTTGTACACAAGTTCACTCGGAGTGGTGTTAGGAAAGAGTTTTTGAATTAATCTGAACACTGCACTTCTCACTGTGGATAATAGATAGGAAAGTTTCATAGTACCTGTAACATTGTGTGCGATGACATGCACTTCAAACTGGGACAACCACTCCAGCCATTCCTCATCTTGTCCAAAAGACTGTTGAAGAGGTGGTATAGCAGCTGTAGTAGGTGGTGCTTGTTCTGGCGGGTGCACAGCATTGGCTAGTAGCTGGTGCATCGTGTTGAGTAATGTGGAGATTTGTTGAGTCTGGAACTGAAACATCTGCATTAGCTGTATGACATCTAATGCTTGTGGCTGCACCTTGTTGTCAATTGTTGGATCTTGTCCACTAATTGCTTATAGGGTGTCTAAAGGATGCTGCATTTTCAGAATGCTATACAACAATTCAACTAAATAACATTAGTAGTTTTATTTCTATAAAGCAGGTTGACAATACATAACTTTGAGATTTACAAGTAGTAGTTGCAAGTGAGGGGAAATTGACACATGTCACTAATACTGCTATTGTCTGTATATGGAGCCGATCTGAGTGACTAGGGCTGGCAGGAGCAGCGCTTATATTTACTTCTTGCAGGGGACGCTCCTGGCGTGGCTCGGTCCTTGTCATTGGCTATTGGCTGACATTTCCTCAGCAGCTTCTCTGGTTTTCCATTCTTCATCTTCATTCCACTGCTTATGGTTATGCCAGAGCAATAATGATGTATGTTTATGCATTCAAAGAAAAACTTAGATGTGTGGGAGCAGATCTCAAGATCAAACATTCATGTCTCTGAAAGAATTATATCTTCACAGTTGAAACTAAATTCATAGATTCATTCTAGTTAATCCTAGATGATTCATAGCTGGACAGAAATGTTGAATTTAAATGCTCTGAAAATTTTATTGATTGTTATAAAAATTAGTCGCCTGTAATGAAATATTTCACACACATTTTACCAAAACAGTGTACACACTGGAATCAACTGGACAATTAGTCATCATCTGTGAATTAATCCTAGATGATTCACAGTTGGTCAGAATGTTGAATTTACATGTTCTGAAGAGTTTATTGAATGTCATATGAATTATAGTCACCTGTAATGAAGTATTTCACAAACATTTTATCAAAACAGTGTACACAATGGAATTAACTGGACAGTTAGTCAACCAACAGACATTTGGTCAACCAACACATTCATTATCTGTAAACACATCGAGTAAAAACATTCACTATTATCACTTTGACACTCAGTATTGTACACCTACAAAAATTTTGTGTGGGGTGAATATGGAGATTTATATGCTTCCATGCAGTCTTGAAATGTACTATATTAATATTATGATTATCACTACCATCATTACTTATGTTATGAATGCCGTGCTAAGAATATCCTGAAACTAGTACACTGCTGATACACTAAGAAAATACACAACTGTTTTATCTGTCTGCAATTTCTGTAAGAATTACTTTATGTTGAATGGAGAAGTATTGTTTAGTCATACCTATTACAGGACAGGAACAAGACTCTGCATGAACCTACTTTGTATAGTCTCTGTATGTCCATCTTTACAGAGATTGTTGTGGGACTTGGCTGTTCGGTACAGGATCATCTGAGTCAGCAGATTATGGTTAAAGTGATCGCTGTATCAAGCAGAAAGGTACAGATACTGGTATTGAATGCTGGCCCCTATTTTGACTGGAACTGAGGTTGGAATCTTCCTACACTCATTAGGGGGCCTGAAGATGGTGTAGTAAATTGCCAAAACTGGTAGCCAAATAAAATAACAGTTTAGAAATTAGGTGCCTGCAAGCTGTTTAATTTGGTATCCTCTATTCTGTACACATGATGGGATGGCAACCATGGATGATTTTATTTGGAAGGGAGGTGCCTATTTGTATTTCTAGCCTTCCTGACTGTTCCTACCTTCAATAAAATAATCACATACTGTTAGAACGAAACATTATCACACTTATCGTATAAACTACATTGAATATATGAGTATAGAACCACACTAATACATATCAATCCTTATTGACAAACTTATTACCTGAAAAAAAATTCCATCTTGAAATGAAAAAGGACCATCTCGAAATGAATAATTAATACATAAAGTTGCAACAAAGAACCTTTAAAAGTTTATCCTCATTAAACTTTGCCAATCCTAGCTAATTTTGATCTCCTTAAAGGAAAAAAAATTGAAGTACCTTCCTACCCCCATGAACCATGGACATTGCCGTTGGTGGGGAGGCTTGCGCGCCTCAGCGATACAGATGGCCGTACCGTAGGTGCAACCACAACGGAGGGGCATCTGTTGAGAGGCCAGACAAACATGTGGTTCCTGAAGAGGGGCAGCAGCCTTTTCAGTAGTTGCAGGGGCAACAGTCTGGATGATTGACTGATCTGGCCTTACAACACTAACCAAAACGGCCTTGCTGTGCTGGTACTGCGAACGGCTGAAAGCAAGGAGAAACTACAGAGGTAATTTTTCCCAAGGGCATGCAGCTTTACTGTATGGTTAAATGATGATGGCGTCCTCTTGGGTAAAATATTCTGGAGGTAAAATAGTCCCCCATTTGGATCTCCGGGCGGGGACTACTCAAGAGGACGTCGTTATCAGGAGAAAGAAAACTGGCATTCTACGGATCGGAGCGTGGAATGTCAGATCCCTTAATTGGGCAGGTAGGTTAGAAAATTTAAAAAGGGAAATGGCTAGGTTGAAGTTAGATATAGTGGGAATTACTGAAGTACGGTGGCAGGAGGATCAAGACTGTTGGTCAGGTGAATACAGAGTTATAAATACAAAATCAAATAGGGGTAATGCAGGAGTAGGTTTAATAATAAATAAAAAAATAGGAATGCGGGTAAGCTACTACAAACAGCATAGTGAATGCATTATTGTAGCCAACACAAAGCCCATGCCTACTACAGTAGTACAAGTTTATATGCCATCTAGCTCTGCTGATGATGAAGAAATTGATGAAATGTATGATGAGATAAAAGAAATTATTCAGGTAGTGAAGGGAGACGAAAATTTAATTGTTATGGATGACTGGAATTCGAGAGTAGGAAAATGGAGAGAAGGAAACATAGTGGGTGAATATGGATTGGGGGAGAGAAATGAAAGAGCAAGCCGTCTGGTAGAATTTTGCTCAGAGCATAACTTAATCATAGCTAACACTTGGTTCAAGAATCATAAAAGAAGGTTGTATACATGGAAGAATCCTGGAGATACTAGAAGGTATCAGATAGATTATACACTCCTGGAAATGGAAAAAAGAACACATTGACACCGGTGTGTCAGACCCACCATACTTGCTCCGGACACTGCGAGAGGGCTGTACAAGCAATGATCACACGCACGGCACAGCGGACACACCAGGAACCGCGGTGTTGGCCGTCGAATGGCGCTAGCTGCGCAGCATTTGTGCACCGCCGCCGTCAGTGTCAGCCAGTTTGCCGTGGCATACGGAGCTCCATCGCAGTCTTTAACACTGGTAGCATGCCGCGACAGCGTGGACGTGAACCGTATGTGCAGTTGACGGACTTTGAGCGAGGGCGTATAGTGGGCATGCGGGAGGCCGGGTGGACGTACCACCGAATTGCTCAACACGTGGGGCGTGAGGTCTCCACAGTACATCGATGTTGTCGCCAGTGGTCGGCGGAAGGTGCACGTGCCCGTCGACCTGGGACCGGACCGCAGCGACGCACGGATGCACGCCAAGACCGCAGGATCCTACGCAGTGCCATAGGGGACCGCACCGCCACTTCCCAGCAAATTAGGGACACTGTTGCTCCTAGGGTATCGGCGAGGACCATTCGCAACCGTCTCCATGAAGCTGGGCTACGGTCCCGCACACTGTTAGGCCGTCTTCCGCTCACGCCCCAACATCGTGCAGCCCGCCTCCAGTGGTGTCGCGACAGGCGTGAATGGAGGGACGAATGGAGACGTGTCATCTTCAGCGATGAGAGTCGCTTCTGCCTTGGTGCCAATGATGGTCGTATGCGTTTTTGGCGCCGTGCAGGTGAGCGCCACAATCAGGACTGCATACGACCGAGGCACACAGGGCCAACACCCGGCATCATGGTGTGGGGAGCGATCTCCTACACTGGCTGTACACCACTGGTGATCGTCGAGGGGACACTGAATAGTGCACGGTACATCCAAACCGTCATCGAACCCATCGTTCTACCATTCCTAGACCGGCAAGGGAACTTGCTGTTCCAACAGGACAATGCACGTCCGCATGTATCCCGTGCCACCCAACGTGCTCTAGAAGGTGTAAGTCAACTACCCTGGCCAGCAAGATCTCCGGATCTGTCCCCCATTGAGCATGTTTGGGACTGGATGAAGCGTCGTCCCACGCGGTCTGCACGTCCAGCACGAACGCTGGTCCAACTGAGGCGCCAGGTGGAAATGGCATGGCAAACCGTTCCACAGGACTACATCCAGCATCTCTACGATCATCTCCATGGGAGAATAGCAGTCTGCATTGCTGCGAAAGGTGGATATACACTGTACTAGTGCCGACATTGTGCATGCTCTGTTTCCTGTGTCTATGTGCCTGTGGTTCTGTCAGTGTGATCATGTGATGTATCTGACCCCAGGAATGTGTCAATAAAGTTTCCCCTTCCTGGGACAATGAATTCACGGTGTTCTTATTTTAATTTCCAGGAGTGTATAATGATAAGACAGAGATTTAGGAACCAGGTTTTAAATTGTAAGACATTTCCAGGGGCAGATGTGGACTCTGACCACAATCTATTGGTTATGAACTGTAGATTAAAACTGAAGAAACTGCAAAAAGCTGGGAATTTAAGGAGATGCGACCTGGATAAACTGACTAAACCAGAGGTTGTACAGAGTTTCAGGGAGAGCATAAGGGAACAATTGACAGGAATGGGGGAAAGAAATACAGTAGAAGAAGAATGGGTAGCTCTGAGGGATGAAGTAGTGAGGGCAGCAGAGGATCAAGTAGGTAAAAAGACGAGGGCTAGTAGAAATCCTTGGGTAACAGAAGAAATGTTGAATTTAATTGATGAAAGGAGAAAATATAAAAACGCAGTAAATGAAGCAGGCAAAAGGGAATACAAACATCTCAAAAATGAGATTGACAGGAAGTGCAAAATGGATAAGCAGGGATGGCTAGAGGACAAATGTAAGGATGTAGAGACTTATCTCACTAGGGGTAAGATAGATACTGCCTACAGGAAAATTAAAGAGACCTTTGGAGAAAAGAGAGCCACTTGTATGAATATCAAGAGCTCATATGGAAACCCAGTTCTAAGCAAAGAAGGGAAACCAGAAAGGTGGAAGTAGTATATAGAGGGTCTATACAAGGGCAATGTACTTGAGGACAATATTATAGAAATGGAAGAGAATGTAGATGAAGATGAAATGGGAGAGACAATACTGCGTGAAGAGTTTGACAGAGCACTGAAAGACCCGAGTCGAAACAAGGCCCGGGGAGTAGACAACACTTCATTGGAACTACTGACGGCCTTGGGAGAGCCAGTTCTGACAAAACTCTACCATCTGGTGAGCAAGATGTATGAGACAGGCAAAATTCCCTCAGACTTCAAGAAGAATATAATAATTCCAATCCCAAAGAAAGCAGGTGTTGACAGATGTGAAAATTACCGAACTATCAGTTTAATAAGTTACAGCTGCAAAATACTAACACGAATTCTTTACAGATGAATGGAAAAACTGATAGAAGCTGAACTCGGCGAAGATCACTTTGGATTACGAAGAAATGTTGAAACACGTGAGGCAGCACTGACTCTATGACTTATCTTAGAAAATAGATTAAGGAAAGGCAAACCTACATTTCTAGCATTTGTAGACTTAGAGAAAGCTTTTGACAATGTTGACTCGAATTCTAAAGGTGGCAGGAGGAAAATACAGGGAGCGAAAGGCTATTTACAATTTGTACAGAAACCAGATGGCAGTTATAAGAGTCGAGGGGCATGAAAGGGAAGCAGTGGTTGGGAAGGGAGTGAGACAGGGTTGTAGCCTGTCCCCGATGTTATTCAATCTGTATATTGAGCAAGCAGTAAAGGAAACAAAAGAAAAATTCGTAGTAGGTATTAAAGCCCATGGGGAAGAAATAAAAATGTTGAGGTTCACCGATGACATTGTAATTCTGTCAAGAGACGGCAAAGGACTTGGAAGAGCAGTTGAACGGAATGGACAGTGTCTTGAAAGGAGGATATAAGATGAACATTAACAAAAGCAAAACAAGGATAATGGAATGTAGTCGAATTAAGTCGGGTGATGCTGAGGGAATTAGTTTAGGAAATGAGACACTTAAAGTAGTAAAGGAGTTTTGCTATTTGGGGAGAAAAATAACTGATGATGGTCGAAGTAGAGAGGATATAAAATGTAGACTGGCAATGGCAAGGAAAGCGTTTCTGAAGAAGAGACATTTGTTAACATCGAGTATAGATTTAAGTGTCAGGAAGTCGTTTGTGAAAGTATTTGTATGGAGTGTAGCCATGTATGGAAGTGAAACATGGACGATAAATAGTTTGGACAAGAAGAGAATAGAAGCTTTCGAAATGTGGTGCTACAGAAGAATGCTGAAGATTAGATGGGTAGATCACATAACTAATGAGGAGGTATTGAATAAAATTGGGGAGAAGAGGAGTTTGTGGCACAACTTGACAAGAAGAAGGGACCGGTTGGTAGGACATGTTCTGAGGCATCAAGGGATCACAAATTTAGCATTGGAGGGCAGCGTGGAGGGTAAAAATCGTAGAGGGAGACCAAGAGATGAATACACTAAGCAGATTTAGAAGGATGTAGGTTGCGATGGGTACTGGGAGATGAAGAAACTTGCACAGGATAGAGTAGTATGGAGAGCTGCATCAAATCAGTCTCAGGACTGAAGACCACAACAACAACAACAACAACAACAACAAGTGAAGTTATTGTTCGCCATTCATCTAATTACACCTTCTTCTACATGACATTATTCTGGTGTAGGCGTTGGTTATTGGAACTTGTGATAGAGCACATTATCGAAGACACAGTGGCTCCCGACGTTTATGTGGCGAGAAACCTGAGTTCGAGCCATATTCAACAGATCGCAATCAATCAGAGATAGAAGAAGACGTTATGACGTTACGAGGACAGCAACTGTGTGCCACCACATGAGACATCCTTCCGGGTTCTCTGGTGATGATGGCCAAGATCCAAACAAGTGGCTGAAGGTATATGAGTGTATAGCCAAATTTAACAAATGGGATGACACCGTGTGTTTGGCTAACGTATTTTTCTACTTGGAGGGCACTGCGAAGCAATGGTATGAGAACAACGAGGAGAAGTTCAAAAGCTGGGAAATATTCCAGGCAGAACTGCGCAAGTATTTTGGTGACACACAATGACAGAAGTGCAAGGGTGAAGATAAATTAAAGTGCAGGGCACAGCACCCAGGAGAAACTACAGCATCCTACATTCAAGATGTCATGGAGCTGTGTAAAATAATGGATCTTAGAATGAAGGAGGAAGACAAGGTTGCACATTTCACGAAGGGTGTTGCTGAGGACATGTATCAAGCCCCACTCCTGAATGAGGTTTCGACAACAGACGACTTCATAAAATGGTGCCAGTATATCAAGACAATGCATCAAAAAAGAATTACATACAAGAAGTCTGAACGGCTTCCAAACATCGTATCGATGTCTGTGATGGAGGAAGCAACTATTTAACAAGTGTTCTTCGTCAGATAGTGAGAGATGAAGTTCAGAAGGCACTTGGATTGCACGGCAAGCAAAACACCGAGATGATTCAAGAGGTCATAAGGGAGGAAATGGAACAGACATTGAACCTAATCTCTCGTCCTTTAAAACAGGGAAAAAGGCGAGACCCAGGCGGAGTTACATTCCTACAATGTCGCTTGAGGAACCTGTTTGGGCATCAAGGAAGACTGATGTCTATAGGACCCAGGATAACCAACCAGTATGTTTCCACTGTGGACGACTGGGACATGTGGTGCGCTATTGTCAAGAAAGGTGGCGGATATTTGATGACGCCCATGCCAGAAGACAGCAGACTGATCTTAGCTGATGCCAGCTCCGGGACGACGAAGGTGAACAAGAAGATGTGGATGCAGGACGACGTAGGTCACCATCGCCGCAAGCTAGCCGCTGGAGAGGACTCTCCCCAACACGCCTATCGAGGTCTCCGTTTAGAAGCTCCAACCAGTCACCTAGACAATGAAACCTTCCTTGGAGGTGAGGTGGCCGAAGAGAAAAATCCTCTGCCGTCGATCACTACAAAAACGGTATGAAACTACGTCGATATCCTCATGGATGGCCGACCAGCCCTAGCTCTTGTGGACTCTGGAGCATCATATTCAGTCATTTTGGAGAAGTACCGTCGCCAGTTGCAGAAAACCATATTCGTCAACAACAAAACATTTCCGCTGAAGGTGGCTAATGGGAAATATGGAAAACCTACAGGAAGATGTAACATTCGTGTGGGTATAAGTGGCCATGCACAGCCCTTAGAATTCATCGTCTTACAAGAGAGTAGTCATGACGTCATTCTCTGTTGGGATTTTTTGAAAGTTTCTCAGACATTTATAGGTTGTGGTCACTTGAAGATTATGCTAAACGAGATGAGATACTGTGAACAGGGAGATGTGCATCCGAGTGTGTGGAGATTCTGTGTGCTGGATGAAGTGATGATTCCTGCAGTCAGCACTAGAAAGGTAACTGTCACATATCATGTCAACCCTTGGATCTTGTAGTGGAATGTAAGAAAAGCATACCACTGAAGAATAACTTGGTCATCCCAGCCTCTGTTGTCTCGTTTAAGAACAGATTCGGTGAATTGTGGATAGTTAACTGTCGCCAAGAACTGCAGATCCTTCCAAGACACATATGTGTAGCAAATGCTGAGCTGTTAACTGAAGAACAGCTGAGCGTCATAGAAACCTGCCATGTCGAGTCTGTGGGCGAAATTAGCGCTACCACTATGAGACAAGATCTCCTAGCTCGACTATCACCAGATCTCACTAAGGAACAACAGAAGAAGCTACTTGCCATTCTTCAAGATTTCTCTGAATGCTTCAATTCACAGGTGAAGAGCAAATTAGATAAATTGATGGTGAGGCACCAAATTAGCACTGGAGACCATCAACCAATAAGCCAGAGAGCATACCGTGTGTCAGCAACAGAACGTCAAATAATTCAAGATGAGCTAGAGAAAATGATGAATGACATCATTTAGCCTTCACAGAGCTCATGGTCGTCACCAGTGCTCCTCGTCAGGAAGAAGGATGGCAGTTGATGCTTTTGTGTTGATTACAGGAAGCTTAATAAGATAACTAAAAAGGACGTTTACCCAAAAAAATGGTTCAAATGGCTCTGAGCACTATGGGACTCAACTGCTGTGGTCATAAGTCCCCTAGAACTTAGAACTACTTAAACCTAACTAACCTAAGGACATCACACACATCCATGCCCGAGGCAGGATTCGAACCTGAGACCGTAGCGGTCGTGCGGTTCCAGACTGTAGTGCCTTTAACCGATTGGCCACTCCGGCCGGCGACGTTTACCCTCTTCCACAAATTGACGATACACTAGATTGTCTGAAGGGGGCTAAGTTTTTCTCAACCATGGACATGTACTCGGGATACTGGCAAATTGAAGTAGATGAGGCTGATCGTGAGAAAACTGCATTCATCACCCCTGATCGCCTGTATGAGTTTAAGGTAATGCCGTTTGGTTTGTGTAATGCACCAGCAACTTTTGAATGGATGATTGGTAATCTTCTAAGGCACCTGTTGTGGACGATGTGCCTATGTTATTTAGATGACATTATAGTGTTGTCAGAGTCATTTGATGAACATATAAAAAGACTGAGGGCTGTTCTTAAGTGTCTCCAACAAGGTAGACTGAAACTTAATCCAAGAAAGTGTCTCTTTGGAGCAAACGAAATCAAAATACTTGGACACCTTGTATCAAACGAGGGTGTGTGGCCAGAATCAGAAAAGATGAGATCTATAACGGAATTTCCTATTCCTAAAAGTATTAGAGATGTGAGAAGCTTCCTTGGATTTTGTTCTTATTACCGTCATTTTAGCAAAGACTTTTGTATCAAAGCCAGGCCACTCCAAGAGGTGTTAAAAGCTGATGCTAAATTTATCTGGGGTGGTGCTCAACAAGATTCTTTCGATGTGCTGTGAGAAGTTCTGATGACTGATTCTGTATTTGGTCTCTATGATGAGAAAGCACCTACAGAAATACACGCAGATGCCAGGGGGTATGGGATCGGTGCTGTTCTGGTGCAGTTTTCGGATGGAAAACAGGGACACTTACAAAAGCCAAGAGAAACTACTCAACTACAGAAAGAGAATGTCTTGCTGTGATCTGGACCATGTGCAAATTTCGACAGTATCTCTATGGAAGGCCATTCACAGTTGTTACTGTGCACTCCAGGATCTCTCTGCTGAGCAGGACACCAAGGTATCTCAAATTACGCTTGCCTTAAATCGGTCACAGGATGTGAAAGGACAATTTAAGGTAGTTAATGGATAACTTTGCAAGAAAAACTTTGATCCGTTTGGAAAGATGTGGCTACCAGTGATTCCTAAACACAAGCGCTTAGATGTTCTACAGAAATTCCATGACACACCTGAGGCTGGACATTTCAGATTTATTAAGACATACGATAGAATCTGCAAGAGATTTTTCTGGCCAGGTTTATTTAGGAGTGTCTGTCACTATGTGTCGCACTGTCAAGAGTGCCAGAGGAGAAAGGCAGTTCCTCAGAAACCAGCTGGCCGACTCATTCCAATTCCACCAATTGAAAAGCCTATCTAGCATGTTGGGATTGACCGCCTTGGACGATTTCCAACATCTGCTAATGGCAATAGATGGATTATTGTTGCACTGATTATCTGAAACGCTATACAATTACAAAAGCCGTGAAAACAGCCAAAGCATCCGAGGTAGCCAAATTCATTGTGGGAGACATTGCATTAAAACACGGTGCCCCAAGGTCGTTAATTACGGATTGAGGGAAAGTTTTTCAATCGAATCTTGTGACAGAGATAAACCGTCGGTGCAAAATTACTCATCACGCGATGACTGCCTACCATCCGCAAACTAACGGGCTTACTGAACGACTTATGCTATCAACGTTCGTCAGTGACGAGCAGAGCAACTAGAATTTACGCCATTTTTCCTGGCGCATGGGCGTGAGCCGACTACGACGATGGACACTGTGTTTCCATTACATCCTGATGACGTGGACGACGACTACATCGACCAGGTATTAACTAGAGCTAAGGAAGCCCGGCAGTTAGCTCGACTCCACACGCCGCAGGCTCAAGAAAACGATCGCCGAAGGTGTGACGCGAGCCACCGCCATGTTGTCTACCAGCCCGGTGACCTCGTCTGAATCTTCACTCCTGTTCAGAAGGTTGGTCTCTCTGAGAAGCTCCTCAGGGCGCTACTTTTGACCTTATAAGGTAGTAAGATAGTTGTCTGATGTTACTTATGAAATTGAAGATTTCGACCCTGACGCAAGACGACGAAAGATCAAAGATACGGTCCACGTCCGTCAAATGAAGCCCTACAAGGATCCTGCCATCCAGGGTAAATTCGAATCTCTGGCTACAGGCAACAAGTGGAAAGATGACGAAGAGCGTAGCAGCAAAAGAAGTTCTGATAAGATCACTGCCAGGGTGAGCATCAGTCATCAGAAGTCGGAGTAGGCAGAACTGATGACTCATTCCTGGACCAGGATGACGTAACACCGAGACGCTGTTCCCTTAAGGAAGGAGCAATGTCGCAGAAAAAGTTGAGTAGTACCGTGGTGTAGTGGTTATGATGCTAAACTGTTGTGAGTTCAAAACTCACGTGGACGGTACAATTTTAATTTCTGTATTCGGTTCGAGTACATTCTAGAAGTATCCACAAATGTCACAAATCATTGTACTGGAATGTTCCGTAGCTGTATAAATACGTATGTGTTCTGGCCGGATGCAGTTCGCTCCGTGCTCTTGTATGTCGAAGTGCTGAATAAACCTTCGTTAAGTGAAGTTAGTGTTCGTCATTCATCTAATTACTCCTTCTTCTACGTGACAATATTTACAAGGTTGTGAGAAGCAAAGGCAGATATTATATCATCATTGCTTTAGAACTAGACTTTTGTGAAAAGAATTCTTATGTAAGTACATATTCGATGACACAGAATGGATTTATACACTAATTTACAAGCACACATGCTCGACTGTACACATAAGATGGTTTGTATCATAAATATCTGATTAGCTTTTTAGCATAGTAGCTCCACGTACACTGATGCATCCCCAGTACTAAGAACCTGTGTACATGAAGAAGTTTTACTATTTAAAAAATGTATGATTTAACTATATACTTTTACAATTTAACAATAGAATTACTTGGGACATTTTAACTTTTAACTGTGTAATATTAGAAAAAGTAAAGCTTAAACATGCATTAATCATTTTTATGTAGTTGTACTGTGACTGGGCTATTATTATGGGGACTGTATGTTACTTCAGAGAACAACAAAGCATCTGAACGAAGTTGAGGAGAGGTGGGATACTGAATGGTGGTGCTTCAAATACGATGTGGAGGAAGGACACTAACAAGATATTTATAAAAGAAAAGAATATATGTTAGTAATTTGTATATGATGTGATTTGATATGTATTGGAGACTATGATACTATGCAAAGTTACGTAATTGCAGATGTCTAAACTGCAACATTAACAGGCTATTGTATTAATGAAAACTAGTTGACTTAACACTCTGCCGTCCAGCGACACTACAGTGGTGTCGTACGAGAAATAGTGGTCAACGGCCGGTGACACCACAGTGGTGTTGTGTGTATGGTACTGCTCAGTGGCCGGCGACACCACAGTGGTGTCATGAGCATAGTATACGCAGTGGCCGGCAGTTTAGTATCTTTTGCATTCTGTTGGTGTTTTGTTTAGGTAACAATAAGTTACACACGTCAACAAGTTTTTTGTCTTTATAAGTACTTGTGCCCTTTCACCATGGCAGACAAGAGAGACGATACGATTATTTACGATGAATGTGCAGAGCAAATCTTGCAGGTTGCCACTACATCACATACATCTCATCATGATCCGGTTGACAGACTTTCCAGTCACATAAAGCAACACCAACTAATAGGCCTGTGTATTTCTGAAACAAATAAATAAAAATAAAGAAACTGCCACCCAAAACAAAAAAACAACAAACTTAAAGTGCAGGTCTTGTGGAGTTGCGTTACATCTTGGGGACCGTTTTGCTGCATATCATATGAAAGAGAAATACTAAGTACCAAAGACAATTCAAATAAACAAATATATGAAACAAACAAATTTTCTATTTGTTTATGTATGTATATCTTCAAAATTTCTTGAAAGTAGGGGAACAGGGAGAACTTATGAAAACTAACGACGAGGTTAGTAAAATGTAACAATTTATTATCTCCTGATAACGTCAAGAACAGCCGGTGACAAGACAAGTAATCCGAATTAGTGCTGTCGGCACCAAGTGGATAAATTTGTATGAGACGTGTGGACAGCAAAGTGTTAAGATGAAATTAAAACATATCTGATATGTTTGTGGAGACACTGCACTACAAATCAAAAATATGTCAGACTAGTGTAAACATGAGGCCAACCTATCCTTTTATGGAATTTATATGCAGAAGAGTAATAGTAATTATGATAGAGCCCACTGTAAAGACACAGGACTCATGTCAAGAATCAAAAGTATACTGCAATTGTACGCTTACATTGAGATCGTTCGCAATTTTTTTGGCGTGATTCCCCTTTGTCCAGTCTTTGTAGCACTGCTAATTTTTCATTTAATGAAAGATTAACGTGTTTACTGTACACTCCTGACATGTTGGAAAAATACACACAAATGTACAGTACATACAATGTGGAACAAATACATACAGTACTGTAACGAACACAGAAGAGCAATGTCCTAAAACCACAGAACTGTATGGACTCAGAACTTCAGGATGCAGTTCTGTACAATGAACACAGACAGAAACGTTATGAGAGATGACTGGAGGTGAGCCGCCAGCAGTGGTGGATGTGGGGAAGTGAGATGGCGGATTTTTGAGAGCGGGTGATCTGGACGTGTGTCCATTTGTAAGAATGGATGTCATGAACTGCTATATATGACTTTTCAACACTATTAGGTAAATACATTGTTGTAAACAATAATACAATAAACAATAATGGCGCGCCGAGTAGTGAGTCACCGCTACAAGTCGGGGCAAGTTTGGCACGAGCACGGTCGGATCAACCGGAGTAGTGGACCAGCTGAAGGCGGACGAGAGGGTTTCTACTGTAATACTCTATTAACATTTCCTTTCTCCGATCTCTATCCGAAAAAACCCACATGTGCATGGAATATGTACTCCGCTATCGTAATAACTGCTTCTTGCCTGTAGTGCATGCTTGACCTATTAAGGGGAACCGTACAGTTCTCCACCCAACAGCACAGGTAAAGAAATTCGCATCCAAGACCGTCATGGAATCGTCTGAACTTCTGGTTTAAACCTTTCACTCGGCTCAAACCCAGAGGAATGCGATAAGTTCTGGGCACAATGCTACAAAATGATAGCCCTACTTCCACCCTGCGAGCAAGGCTAGCTGTCTTCACCATATCAGCGAGCCATCTGTAGGAACCGAGAATGACCTCTGAACCCAGATTGCAGGCGTCATTCGTCCTGACATGAGCCATGATCTGCAACTGGGTGCAATGAGTGTGCTTAACTGCTTCTGGCAGTGCCTCCTCCAAATCAGGGACGAGACTGGCCTTCTTTCCTGATTTGTCCGTTATTTCTGTGAGGGCTTCATGACCTGCTTAGTACTGGAGCGCCTAATGACAAGCAATTCCTTCCACCCTCTATGCTCGTCCAGACCTTTTACGAAGATCGTCCACAGTCCCAACAGGTGAGGCATCCCGTACTGGCTCAGATGTACATTATTCGAGCACTGGGCAATACATCAAACTTGATTTATGGTGTATGGGGACCCTCAGATGTACGTTATTCGAGCACTGGGGAATACATCAAACTTGATTTGTGGTGTATGGGGACAGCAATGTAGCTGGTACCCACTTCTGCCTTCTATCCAGGTATTTGCGACTCCTGCCACTGTTCACCAACCACGATCAGTCGAGTGCTGATTGGTGGGGAGATGTGGATTGGAAGGCGCAGCTGCATCAGGAATCCCGGGTGGCACTATAGGCTTCAGAGGAACCAGAGCATTCATCTGAGGTGCCCCAAGGCCGCCACAGCCCAATGCAGCATCCCGAAGCATCTGGACCGTGGCCAACACAGCTTCCAGTGGACAATTCCACTTGCAGCTGTACACAGCAGGTACAGTCCTTACCCATCTTTAATCGAATTTTGTCCGTATCAGAACCCAAAAAGTCACTGGTACAATCTAAGTTCTTCTGCACTTGGCCCTGCAACAGCTGAGACTACTACGTAAAAGTTTGGTCCAGTGTGTTCGGCAGTGACGTCACTGTCAAGAAGCGGTAACAGGGTGTGACATATTCTTACATACTGATGTGACATCATTCCCCTTTAATTAACATCCGGGACCGATGACCGTTGCAGTCTGGTCTCTTTAATCCCACAAACCAACCAACCAATTAACATCCATTTACGAAAACTGAAGAGCAGTGTAATTAATTGTGGGTATGATTGAAACAAACAAACACAGCGAGTGAATGTTGGTACTTCCTATGGCCACAAAGCTCCATATTGCTTTACTTGTAGTGGGAAGAGCGAAACTATACATTACGACTGCTCTTGATTGGTGGTGGTGGTGGTGGTTTTAGGGCGCCCGACTGCTCTTGACTTATGTACATGCCATTACCCAATATTCTCTACTAGGTAACTTATAATGTGCCCTCCTTCATTTTCAATAGTATTGCATACCCAGTAATCAGTGTAGTAAACACGTTTGCGTGTCACACTTGGTAAAAGTAATTAATAGTTTTTTTCGTGCAAATATGATGTAACGAGAAAACGCCACAGTTCCAATTACTTGATACACATATAATTATGCCGAAGCTTGAGATTAACTAATAAGCACTAATCAAAATGCCAGCATGATACCGTAAATATTTATAAGGGGTAATCAAAAGAAAACGAGAGAGAAGGAAGAAAATAAAGTGTTTATTATTTCAAAAGTAATCTCCATAACTATTAATACATTTATCCCACTATAAGACAAGACGCTCAATGCGTTCATGGAAAAATGTCTGTGGTTGCCTACAGAACTAAGATTGTACTCAGGAGTTCCCTCTTCATCTGATGCAAATCGATGGCCACGAATGCTTTTGTTCAAGGCTCCCAGAATATGGGAATCGCATAGGAAGGGATTGGGAGTATGTGGGGAGTGTGGAAGTGTTTCCTAGCGACACTTTTGCTGCGTAATCGAAACAACCTTAGCAACATGTTGGTGGCCAATTATCCTGCAACAGAATGATGCTGTCCATCAACATGCCTGGGCATTTGAACTTGATGGTGCACTTCAATTTTTGCAAAGTGTGCACGTACTGCTGTGCGTTAATTGTAGCTCTGTTCCAGAGAGCCAATGAGTAGCGGGACCTTGCACTCAAAGAAAAAGATCATCATGACTTTCCTGGGGCTCGCTTGCAAGCCTTTGGATTTTTTCGGTGGGAGTAAATCAGTGTGCTTCCATTGTTGGTTCTGACACTTGCTCTCTGGCTGAAAATCACGGCATCACGTTTCATCACCCGCGACAGGAAACGATATTCTTCATTGTGATACCGTTCCACGTGCTGCAGTGATGTCAACATTCTGTTCAACTTCTGATTCTCCGTAAGGCTGTGAGGAACCCGAGTGCGCACAGATTTTCTGGAACTTCAGATGCTCTGTTATGGTGGCGTGAGCGGTAATAATGATGAGCGTATGGCATTGGTGGCCGGGAGACCCCTCGCGGGGCGGTTCGGCCACCGCTTCACAAGATCTATAACGCCACTACGGCGACTTGTGGGTGAATGAGGATGAAAGACACACAACATACAGTCATCTCGAGGCAGAGAAAATCCCTGACCCCGCCGGGAATCGAACCTTTTATTTTTGTAACCATATATATTTATTTAAATATATTAACAACGATACATTAAAAAAAGACATTTTATTCTATTAATCTATTATATTCCTAGTGTTGGTTAATATTACTGTCAATTTATATGTTTTCGTTTTTATATTTTCCTTTTTCGCTTTTCTCTTATTGTTGTTCCTTAAACCCTTTTACATGGCCATTTGTCGTCTTTTTTTTTGAGGGGGTAGACATTGCAGGACAGGCATAACAGTTTATATTTGGCATCGATGCATTGATTTTGAGTTTATGTTTCTGTATGTGATGCACTTGTGATTCTACAGTCACATTGTGTATTCTGGTTTGATCTCTTCCTCTAGTTACACTGTTAAGTGGGACAGTATGAGGGAAACGTCAACATGATAGGTGGAGCAGAAGTGGAAGAAACTTTTTTTTTTACATATACTACAGAATATACCTAAATTGAAGAAGAGAGAAAATTTTTTCATATTACATAAGAGAAGCAGAAAGGATAGTGTGAGTAATCAATAGAATTTTATAGGCACAAAGTAAAGGAAATCATTTAAAAAAAATATCTGATAATAATAATGAGTAGTTGGCACTTTCCACTAAGTAATGCTTGTTTCATATTCAGTATAGTACAAATAATGGAAGAAAAGTTAATTAAAAAAAACTGGTAGTACTACTGTGCATACTTTTGACACTGTTTCGGCTGCGAGCCTGACAGATGTTTGGTGAGAAGCACTTTCGGGACCGCGTGCGCGAGAAGTGAGAACACTACCGCAAGACCACGAGCCGCGGACGCAAAACCCGTGTTGAGTCTCCACTAGAGCTGAATGTCTTTCATCATACGCCATCGTCATTTCTGTCAGTAGCACTTACCGCAGCAACAACAGAAAGGGTTATGGCACGACGAGCTTGTACTGGCCAACTGCTACCTTTCACTGACACTCGGCCTTCTCGAAATCCTTTATTCCCACGCTAACACATGAGCACATGACGTGCTATATTCGTCATACACTGCAAACATTCAGGCATGAACTTCACTTCCTAACTCTCCCACTACACCTCTCTGTTCCTCTTCCCCAGCCTCTGTGATAAAGTCGTACAAACGCACGGCTCTCTGACCTCATGTCGAACGTGTCTATCAGACAAACTGGCAGAGTCGCGAACATTTGTGGTGCTTCTCCTTGATTACCAATAATAGAGGGCACTTCTATACACACACCTACCTGCATTGCCAACGTCCATGGCATGCTCGTTATATAATCAGTCACGTTTTCATTTGATTGCTCCCTTATAGACATCTCACTTTTTAAAGTAGGAAATCCTAGTAATGATAAACCCATCATGTTACTTACATAATTATAAGTTTTCTTGAATAAAGGGCATGAAAGGAATGATTTATTTATATCTTCGCGGCTTCAAAAGGTTCTCTCCTTGCATTTGGCAAGGTATTTAATTTGCGTGTCTATAAAGACGTTAGTTATTTGCGCGCGAACTGACCGGAGCTTCTCAACAGTGATTTAATGCGCAGAACGGAGCTAAATCTATGTACTGCGTAGGCATATTAGCGCTCCCCTCTCCCGCCCCTCAACCCTTGTGCGACAGCCGCTATACGCCATTCGTTCATCGTAAGAATAAACCTGATATAAACAAACACAAACGCGGTGATTGGTTCAAATGGCTCTAAGCACTATGGGACTTACATCTGAGGTCATCAGTCCCCTAGACTTAGAACTACTTAGCGCCTAGAAGCCTTCGGTTGCAGCGGCCGGCCGCGGTGATTGGTCAGAAACAGTGGCACATGTACTCTGGTGTTGTTACGCTCTTGGAAGTAGATCCTACTTGTGTACTACATATATTATTACTAAGATACGTTAAATGAAACTTTCAAGATATTCAAATGCATTAACAGCCATCAACATTTTTCTTAATTACGCTTTGGTTATGTAATTTTTATTTAAAAAATCGTGTATAATCACAGCCTCTGCACTGTTGTGCTCTGTCACGTTGTTAATACGCAGTATGAAAATGGCTGAGGCTGCTTCCTGCACCGAAGTGAAACGGAAACACGCGTGTGTAACACGGTTAAGCAGCTCGTGGTCGTGCGGTAGCGTTCTCGCTTCCCGCGCCCGGGTTCGATTCCCGGCGGGGTCAGGGATTTTCTCTGCCTCGTGATGACTGGGTGTTGTGTGATGTCCTTAGGTTAGTTAGGTTTAAGTAGTTCTAAGTTCTAGGGGACTGATGACCATAGATGTTAAGTCCCATAGTGCTCAGAGCCCTTTGAACCATTTTTGAACACGGTTAAAAAGTGCCGAGAAATAGGTTGTACTTAATGTTTGTCATAAATTTACAGAGATAATTGGCTCTGAAGTTTCCTGAGGGACTGTATTAGATACAGTAGCAACGAAAATGCAAATACTGATCAGCGGAATGAGTAGCGTAATAGCTCGAGTACTTACTGCCGCACGTCGTTCGCTCGTTTGAGTCTAGCCTGAGTAAATTTTTTTTTTGGTACAATTTGAATTACATACATCTCGTAATTGTAAAGTTCATCATCATTTTTATGAATAATGCACGTCTTCTTTTTGTTTTAAATTACATATTGCACGTGAAACTCATGTTTTCAATTCAAATATAAATTCTCAACTATCGATATTTTATGAAAGACTGTTAACAGAGGTTGCTTAAATTAAGAAAACATAACAGTTTAATTTTTAAGGCAAAAATCAAACACTAAATACTCTTTGTTTGTGAATGAGATTTTCACTCTGCAGCGGAGTTTGGCTGGCTCTGAGCACTATGGGACTTAACATCTGTGGTCATCAGTCCCCTAGAACTTAGAACTACTTAAACCTAACTAATCTAAGGACATCACACACATCCATGCCCAAGGCAGGATTCGAACCTGCGACGTAGCAGTCGCGCGGCTCCGGACTGAGCGCCTAGAACCGCTAGACCACCGCGGCCGGCCAGCGGAGTTTGCGCTGATATGAAACTTCCTGGCAGATTAAAACTGTGTGCCGGACCGAGACTCGTACTGGGGACCTTTGTCTGCGCGGGCAAGTGCTCTACTGGCAGTTTTAATCTGCAGGAAGTTGGACTATGTCCATTGTTTTATACCACAGATGTGTCTTAGGAACATGGAAAACAATCATTTTCTCAGCATCGCACACCATACAAATGCTGTATTTTTACATTTGCCACTGCACCATTACAATATGAATCCAATAGAACTGACCTGGAGCCAAGTTAAGGGATCTGGCCCCAAGAAATAACAAGACTATTAAGCTGCCAGACGTACTGGATCTAACGCACGTAGCTTTTTCATGTCACTGCCGAACTTTGCAGGGATGTAGAATGACGCGTCATAAAAGGAGAAAATGCGGCACCTGAGTGGCTTCTTGGATTCTGTTGTTGATCGACTCGTTATCAACGTAGCAGATGACAGTCCCAGTATTGAAATGTATTTCTCGGATTCGGATAAGGAAGGAGCTAAGAGATTACCAGACGACTGACTGTAATTACTACCTTCACTGGCTTCAGTATTCAACAGTACGGTCAAATCCTTGCAGTATACTTTTGCATCACACGTGGCTCGCTCACAAAATTTACGCTGTGTTGAAGTTAGGAATTTTCATCACTCTTGATTGTGATTATAATACTATGTCAAGTGAGAACGAGAGCATTTTATGCTTACCGCCTGGTCAGCTAAGAAGCGCGCGGTAGTGCTGGAGTTTTGCCGAAAATTATTTCATTCTCTTTAAAAATTAAGTGACATTCGAAGCTATATTGTTTCTTTGCTCGTCTATTTTTACGTCTGAAATGCAACTGCTCACATCACTGCAGGCTAGCTGGACCTCTGGTTGGCCACTGCTGTCCAAGTTTAATGTGCCAGTAAAAAGCTGTTGTCCCACCCATTATCGCTCAGTCTATGTCCGCATAAAACGTATCCTTATGATCGTACTTGATTGTACTGGTCACAGCTTGGGCTCCGCTCCACGTGAAATGAAATCCAACGAGATTCAAGAAAACGCGGAAGAACACATGGCGTAATGTTTACATCAGGTTTATTCTTATTCATCTTGTGTGACAGCCCCTACACATCTCATCTTAAAAGTCTTAGAGTCATTTTTACAGCCTAGTGGATACAGCACTAGATAGGCAATAAAAATCCGTACAAGAAGGCGGCTCTAACTCAATTTTTGTTTTTTTGGTCACATAGTCGCGTTTACTCCTGGCACATTCACTCGGTACCTGATGATGGATGCTTGCGATACATATTGTGTGCTTGGAAGTAAATTTGTTGAAGGTGAAACGTAGACGGAAATTGTAATAAAGAATAAAGATTTATACTCCCAATAATTGAAGTAGCATGAAAACAAAGACAAGTGCAATGACGAGTACTTATTATGAACGTTATTGCGGCAACTAACACAGCATCATAACTGATATTAAACCTCTGCTTATCGTGGTACTCTACAAAGCTAACGAAAGGGTGAGTAGAAACACAGATAAGATAGCATGTAAAAGATAAAGAAGGTACTGCCTCGTGCGTGTTCTAGATAAAGCCGCTTACATCAAGAACTTTTAAAATATTGTGCATCGTACTGTATGCAACAGCAGTGTTCATGTATTAAAATCAGAATGATCGCCGTCTTTGTAAAATCTAGTAAGCTAACCTTGAACTTGATCGTATTTCCGGGACTGGGCCAAGTCGACAATAAGCTAAATAAAAATTCCATGGAAGTTAGTGAAGATAAACAGAAGATATTAAATATTTCTGTTCGTAAAAGCGAATTATCACATCGTTAACTAAAGATAAAAAGGAGAGAGAGGCACAAATAAGTACAAAAGAAGTTGATATATGACACTTTGTAGCACAGCTATTCTCGTCGGAGCCATCACTGCCAATGTCGGATGGTTAACGATAATGTCGTTAAAGGTGGAGAAAATGTACCGGTATGGAGGTATCGAATAACGAAGTACTGTAAAATTTGTTTCTTGGGAAAGTGGATTTGATATTATTTTTTCGATCAACAGGCATAAGATTGGTAGAATGCAGTTCTCCATTGATGTTGGTGCTCAGTTAGCTGTCTACTTCGTTTTAGCATAACTGGTGCATCGCAAGTCACCAATCTGCCTTAGACTAATGCCACACTAGACAATTTTCTCCGCTAAAGTTCAACGATTTTTGTTGCATCGGAAATGGAACTCATTATTGCAAACGGAGGGTGACATATTGGGCTGCAATTGTCACTCCAGTTTCCGCGGCGGCTGTCGCTGTTGAATGAGCCTGGGCCTATTTTTGGCGCGGAAATAATCGTCGCCATTTCTATCACACTCGTTTCTTCTTATCGCCAGTCGTGCAGCAGCCACATGGATATTGTATGCTGTTCTGTTTCGTCTGTGTGTAGCAGTGTCAGAAACTCTGTAAATGTCATTCCATAGGATCATTTGCACAGTGAACTGATAATAATTGAGGTGGAGAAATATCCCTGTCCCTATAACATAAAATCACAAGATTATGAAGATCGTCTGTTGATGACGGAAGAATCAAAGATGGTGTCTGCCGATGTTGTTGGGGCTAAGAAGTGCAACTCATCACTGGATACACAAAATTCAGTAGGTAAGATGATGTACTTACTTGCATATAGGTGCATGCAAAGTTGCATGACAATAGGCGTAAATTTCGCTCAGTCATTTACTGAAAAGACTAATTTAATTTTTATTTTTCCTTCTTGCTTTGACAGTTCGACATGCTGCCAAACAATTTAATTAATCGTGTTAAAGCTTTCTACGATTGTGTATGATGACATTTGGACGTATTTGCAGACTATGGTATAAAAAACTCAGAAAAGTAATTACTCTGAATTGGTACAAATTTTTCGTACTGATATGTTAATCAACATTACCCAAGGTAAAAAGGAAATAGTAGTTGGAAAAAGGAAATTGAAAACTAAAGGGTTTATGGTATAAGTTATGTTCTTGAGGAGTAAAAGGTGAAAGCGAAACTATAAAGGGTTGTTTGAAAGAACTGTGTTCCTGTGAAAGTATTCGTAGCATTATGTATTTAAGTCACAAACCAAATAGGGTAACATGAAAATGTGAACATGAAATGTATCAGCTATTAATAAAACTAAGTATAGCTTATGACGCCCTCAACTGCAAATGCATAGTTATCTTTGCCGACAATGTATGCATTTTGCCAAGGAACTGATCCTTCCACAGAGCAGAAGTGGTTGCAAAACGTGTCTCTAATGTCACATCGACGGATACTGCCTCTTAGTTCCACTTTTCCATACATTCCACAGAACAGGTTGAAGCATCTTCAGACCGGTAGCCATCATGCCTCTGCACTGCAGCAAGCAACACGTTTTTATAATACTTTCAGCCAAGTTAGTATAAACGGCTATGGCCCCATGGAAAAATCATCATTTGTTAGCAAGGATGCCAAAAGAACATTCTACTACACGCATTGCTCTACTTAGCGTGTAATTAACACTCTCCTTGAGAGTATGTGTGATTTTCTTGCAAAAGGCCGCATCAAGTGTTTATCAAGAGCAAAACCTTCAAAAAAATGGTTGAAATGGCTCTAAGCACTATGGGACTTAACATCTGAGGTCATCAGTCCCCTAGACTTAGAACTACTTAAACCTAACGGCATCACACACATCCATGCCCGAGGCAGGATTCGAATCTGCGACCGTAGCAGCAGCGCGGTTCCGGACTGAAGCGCCTAGAACCGCTCGTCCACAGCGGGCGGCGCAAAACCTTCGTCACCTGTAGGTACGAAAGGCACGTTTTCGTTGTTTGGTTCATTAGTGAAAGGTTTGGCCTCTGGAAAGGTTACCTTCCATTATAAAATGCTCTTCCGAAGTTAGTTTCTTTTAAAATACACTCCTGGAAATGGAAAAAAGAACACATTGACACTGGTGGGTCAGACCCACCATACTTGCTCCGGACACTGCGAGAGGGCTGTACAAGCAATGATCACACGCACGGCACAGCGGACACACCAGGAACCGCGGTGTTGGCCGTCGAATGGCGCTAGCTGCGCAGCATTTGTGCACCGCCGCCGTCAGTGTCAGCCAGTTTGCCGTGGCATACGGAGCTCCATCGCAGTCTTTAACACTGGTAGCATGCCGCGACAGCGTGGACGTGAACCGAATGTGCAGTTGACGGACTTTGAGCGAGGGCGTATAGTGGGCATGCGGGAGGCCGGGTGGATGTATCGCCGAATTGCTCAACACGTGGGGCGTGAGGTCTCCACAGTACATCGATGTTGTCGCCAGTAGTCGGCGGAAGGTGCACGTGCCCGTCGACCTGGGACCGGACCGCAGCGACGCACGGATGCACGCCAAGTCCGTAGGATCCTACGCAGTGCCGTAGGGGACCGCACCGCCACTTCCCAGCAAATTAGGGACACTGTTGCTCCTGGGGTATCGGCGAGGACCATTCGCAACCGTCTCCATGAAGCTGGGCTATGGTCCCGCACACCGTTAGGCCGTCTTCCGCTCACGCCCCAACATCGTGCAGCCCGCCTCCAGTGGTGTCGCGACAGGCGTGAATGGAGGGACGAATGGAGACGTGTCGTCTTCAGCGATGAGAGTCGCTTCTGCCTTGGTGCCAATGATGGTCGTATGCGTGTTTGGCGCCATGCAGGTGAGCGCCACAATCAGGACTGCATACGACCGAGGCACACAGGGCCAACACCCGGCATCATGGTGTGGGGAGCGATCTCCTACACTGGCCGTACACCACTGGTGATCGTCGAGGGGACACTGAATAGTGGACGGTACATCCAAACCGTCATCGAACCCATCGTTCTACCATTCCTAGACCGGCAAGGGAACTTGCTGTTCCAACAGGACAATGCACGTCCGCATGTATCCCGTGCCACCCAACGTGCTCTAGAAGGTGTAAGTCAACTACCCTGGCCAGCAAGATCTCCGGATCTGTCCCCCATTGAGCATGTTTGGGACTGGATGAAGCGTCGTCTCACGCGGTCTGCACGTCCAGCACGAACGCTGGTCCAACTGAGGCGCCAGGTGGAAATGGCATGGCAAGCCGTTCCACAGGACTACATCCAGCATCTCTACGATCGTCTCCATGGGAGAATAGCAGCCTGCATTGCTGCGAAAGGTGGATATACACTGTACTAGTGCCGACATTGTGCATGCTCTGTTGCCTGTGTCTATGTGCCTGTGGTTCTGTCAGTGTGATCATGTGATGTATCTGACCCCAGGAATGTGTCAATAAAGTTTCCCCTTCCTGGGACAATGAATTCACGGTGTTCTTATTTCAATTTCCAGGAGTGTATTTCAATGACAGCTCTCCTCCATCAATGTATTGGAAGCAATAGTACTATCCGCAGCTGCCATAAGCACTACGGAGTGAAAGAGTATATGACAAAAAAATCCACGCCCACGATTCCAGGGCTTCACCAACCGCACATGTTGTAAGTAGGCTGTTTATGTTTTCTTATTGGCAACGTTACGTAGAGCTCTGTATGAAAATCACTGGCTGTGCTGTGTGCAGTCTGTGGCTAGTTTGTATTGTTGTCTGCCATTGTAGTGTTGGGGAGCTGGATGTGAACAGCGAGTAGCGTTGCGCAGTTGGAGGTGAGCCGCCAGCAGTGGTGGATGTGGGGAAAGAAATGGCGGAGTTTTGAAATTTGTAACACTGGATGTCATGAACTGCTTTGTATATTATGATTTTTCAACACTATTAAGGTAAATACATTGTTTGTTCTCTATTAAAATCTTTCATTTGCTAACTATCAGTAGTTAGTGCCTTCCGTAGTTTGAATCTTTTATTTAGCTGGCAGTAGTGGCGCTCGCTGTATTGCAGTAGTTCGAGTAACGAAGATTTTTGTGAGGTAAGTGATTTGTGAAAGGTATAGGTTAATGTTAGTCAGGGTCATTCTTTTGTAGGGATTATTGAAAGTCAGATTGCGTTGCGCTAAAAATATTGTGTGTCACTTTAGTGAATGTTTGACTACGTTCAGTTTTGCTCAGCTGTTTGAAAAGCCAATAATGTAAGAGGTTTATCAGCACAGTAATTCATAAATTTTTCAAAGGGGACGTTTTATAATGTTTACCATCAATGGCACCTGTGCCGTGAGGAAAATTTGTAGCTTTCTCAAAATTCAGAGCTAGTTCTTGTAAGTCCTTTTTTGTCGGCATTGGCATGTACAAGGTGTTTATAAATGAATATCGGGGTTTTAACGCTTTATAATATTTATTATATTAAACTTACAGTTACAAATGATGTGTCAAATGAAAAAGCAGCTCTAACAGTTTCACCAAGAAGCTTATAAATGTTCAATGTGAGCACCATTTGTCACACGGCACACATCAAGTCTATAGCCGAGTTCTTCCCTAACGTTGATAAGTGTATCTTCAGTGATTGTAGCAACAGCTGCTTCAATCCCGTTTCTTAATTCAGGGAGGTCTGCTAGTAGCAGAGGCACGTACACACGATCCTTGATGAAGCTTCAAAGGAAAAAATCGCATGGCATTAGGTCGGGTGAACGTGGAGGCCATGCAAAGCAAGCCCTGTCATTGGGCCCCTTGCGGCCTCTCCACCGCTTGGGCACAGCGAAGTTCAACCAATCTAGTGGATTGCGGCGGAAACATTGCGCGCTCCTTATGCGCACTGGTGCCAAACACAACTGTTGAGTTGCTCTTTCATTTGACATATCATTTATAACTGTAAGTTTAATCTAATAAATATTATAAAGCGTTAAAACCCCGATATTCATTTATAAACACCCTGTACTTCAGCTGTAAGCACTTCAAAACGTCTCTGCATGTATCTTCGCGTATAGGAGCAGTAATTGAGCGACCTAGGAAAAACTCAGAGTGTAGAGACTTCATGGAGCATCCTGTTCCAACATACCTGTTATAAATAAATAGAGTATAACACACAATGAAAGGCTGATGGAACTTAATTAATTTCTATGAGCAGGCGTAAGAGTAATTATGTTTAACGTTACTACGGGAAAAGAAGTACAAAAGCGGTCTACTATAGGCAGATGCCTTTCCTGCAAGAAGCCATGGAATTGAGGCAGTAAGTAAGACATGTCTTCTGCAATTTTGTAACATCACACACATTTGCACAGTATAAAGTGTTACACGGGTTTTTCCAAAAATGTATCCTTCAATTTCAGGACCTCAGGAAATATGAATGATGCCTCTATTTTTGAAGATGATGAAGCGGGAAAGCATGATGAAGACAGTGCTCCGCCACCTAACATTGTTGCTGAACCTTCCGCTCCTAAAGCAAAAAAAGGAAACTTCAGGACCCATTTAAAAAAGACCTGATATGAGTTCTGACACATAGTTCAACTTGTGCTGTTCCAGAAAAGGATCCTTATTGTTTTTGATATCTCGTTTGCCTTACTTAAAAGAAATGACTACCGTCGGTAAACAGGACTTTCAAATAAAAACAATACAATTAATAAAATCCTACAGCCGAAAGACTGTAGACAGCGGCGCTACTACTGACTCCTTCATAAATGCTGCGCCGTCAGGTACGTCGATATCGATGAGCACACAGTCAGTTATTTTTCACCAGTTACTGGGGTGGCGACTGAAGACTCGATTTTGTCGTTTGAAGATCGTTACAAGTGCTTAGGCAGTCGATATGAACTTGTAAAGTAAACTCTTTTAATCCAACCTAGTTTACGTTAATGTTACGTTACGTGTTGTTGTTGTGATCTTCAGTCCAGAGACTGGTAGGATGCAGCTCTCCATGCTACTCTATCCTTCGCAAGCTTCTTCATCTCCTAGTAACTACTGCACCCTAAACCCTTCTGAATCTGCTTAGTGTATTCATCTCTTCGTCTCCCTCTACGATTTTTACCCCACCCCCTTCCCGCCTCCCACGCTGCCCTCCACTACTAAATTTGTGATCCCTTGATGCCTCAGAACATGTCCTACCAACCGATCCCTTCTTCTAGTCAAGTTGTGCCACGGATTCCTCTCCTTCCCAATTCTATTTAGTACCTCCACGTTAGTCATGTGATCTACCCATCTAATCTTCAGCATTCTTCTGTAGCACCACATTTTCAAAGCTTCTGTTCTCTTCCTGTCTAAACTATTTATCGTCCATGTTTCGCATTTATACACAGCTACACTCCTTACAAATACCTTTAGAAAAGACTTCCTGACACTTAAATCTATACTGGATGTTAACAAAGTTCTCTTCTTCAGAAACGCTTTTCTTGCTATTGCCAGTCTACATTTTATGTCCTCTCTATTTCGACCATCATCCGTTATTTTGCTCCCCAAATAGCAAAACTCATATGCTACCTTAAATGCCTCATTTCCTAATCTAATTCCCTCACCATCAGCTGATTTAATTCGACTATATTCCAGTATCCTTGTTTTTCTTTTGTTGATGTTCATCTTATATCCTCCTTTCAAAACAATGTCCATGCCGTTCAACTGCTCTTCTAGGTCCTATGCTGTCTCTGACAGAATTACAGTGTCATTGGCAAACCTCGAAGTTTTTATTTCTTCTCCATGGTTTTTAATTCCTACTTCAAATTTTTCTTTTTTTTCTTTTACTGCTTGCTCAATATACAGATTGAATAACATCAGGGATAGGCTACAACCTTGTCTCATTTCCTTCCCAACCACTGCTTCCCTTTCATGGCATCTCGACTCTTATAACTGCCATCTGGTTTCTGTACAAATTGTAAATACCCTTTTGTCCCTGTATTTGACCCCTGCCACCTTCAGAATTTGAAAGAGAGTATTCCAGTCAATATTGCCAAAAGCTTTCTCTAAGTCTACAAATGCTAGATACGTAGGTTTGCCTTTCCTTAATCTATCTTCTAAGATAAGTTGTAGGGTCAGTATTGCCACACGCGTATAACATTTCTACTGAATCGAAACTGATGTTCCCCGAGATCGGCTTCTACCAGTTTTTCCATTCGTCTGTAAAGAATTCGCGTTCGTATTTTGCAGCTGTGACTTATTAAACTGATAGTTTGGTAATTTTCACATCTGTCAACTCCTGCTTTCTTTGGGATTGGAATTATTATATTCTTCTTGAAGTCTGAGGGTATTACGCCTGTGTCATACATCTTGCTCACCAGATGGTAGAGTTTTGTCAGGGCTGGCTCTCTCAAGGATATGTTGTCTACTCCCGGGGCCTTGTTTCGACTTAGGTCTTTCAGTGCTCTGTCAAATTCTTCAAGCAGTATCATATCTCCCATTTCATCTTCACCTACGTCCTCTTCCATTTCCATAATATTGCCCTCAAGTACGTCGCCCTTGTATAGACCCTGTATATACTCATTCCATCTTTCTGCTTTCCCTTCTTTGCTTAGAACTGGTTTTCCATTTGAGCTCTTGATATTCATACAAGTGTTTCTCTTTTCTCCAAAGGTCTCTTTAATTTTCCTGTAGTCAGTATCTATTTTACCCCTAGTGATATATGCCTCTACGTTTTTACATTTGTCCTCGAGCCATCCCTGCTTAGACTTTTTGCACTTCCTGTCGATCTCATTTTTAAGACTTTTTATTCCTTTTTGCCTGCTTCATTTACTGCATTTTTATATTTTCTCCTTTTATCAATTAAAATCTTTTCTGTTACTCAAGGATTTCTACTAGCCCTCGTCTTTTTACCTACTTGATCCTCTGCTGCCTTCACTATTATTCCTCTCAAAGCTACTCATTCTTCTTCTACTGTATTTCTTTGCTCTGTTTTGTCAATCGTTCCCTAATGCTCTCTCTGAAACTCCCTATCCCCTCTAGTTCTTTCAGTTTATCCAGGACCCACCTCCTAGAACTTTCCCCTTTTTGCAGTTTCTTCAGTTTTAATCTACAGTTCATAACCAACAGATTGTGGTCAGAGTCCACATATGCCCCCTGGAAATGTCTTACAATTTAAAACCTGGTTCGTAAATCTCTGTCTTACCATTATATAATCTATGTGAAACCTTCCAGCGCCTCCAGGCATCTTCCACGTATACAATCTTCTTTCATGATTCTTAAACCAAGTGTTAGCTATGGTTAAGTTTTGCTCTGTGCAAAATTCTACCAGGTGGCTCTTTCATTCCTTGCCCCCATTCCATATTCACCTACTACTTTCCCTTCTCTTTCATTTCCTACTCCCGAATTCCAGTCCCCCATGATTACTAAATTTTCGTCTCCCTTCACTATCTGAATAATTTTATCTCATCATACATTTCTTCAATCTCTTCATCATCTGCGGAGCTAGCTGGTATATAAATTTGTACTGGTGTGGTAGGCATGGGCTTCGTGTCTATTTTGGCTACACCATCGCGTTCTCTATGCTATTCGTAATAGCTGACCCACAGTCCTATTTCTTTGTTCATTATTAAACCTACTCCCGCATTACCCCTATTTGATTTTGTATTTATAACCCTGTATTCACCTGACCGGAAGTCTTGTTCCTCCTGCCACCAAACGTCACTAATTCCCACTATGAGGTGCATTCAAGTTCTAAGGCCTCCGATTTTATTTCTCCGGACTGGAAAGAGATAGAAACATGTACATTGTTTTAAAATGAGGCCGCGTTCATTATCAATACGTCCCAGAGATAGCAGCACCGTATGGCAGATGGAATTTTACCGCCAGTGGCGAGAATGAGAACTGTTTTAAATACTTAAAATGGCGACGTTTTCCTTACTTGAACAGTGTGCAATCATTCGTTTTCTGAATTTGCGTGGTGTGAAACCAATTGAAATTCATCGACAGTTGAAGGAGGCGTGGTGATGGAGTTATGGATGTGTCGAAAGTGCGTTCGTGGGTGTGACAGTTTAATGAAGGCAGAACATCGTATGACAAACCGAAACAACCTCGGGCTCGCACAAGCCGGTCTGACGACATGATTGAGAAAATGGAGAGAATTGTTTTGGGGGATCGCCGAATGACTGTTGAACAGATCGCCTCCAGAGTTGGCATTTCTGTGGGTTCTCTGCACACAGTCCTGCATGACGACCTGAAAATGCGAAAAGTGTCATTCAGGTGGGTGCCACAAATGCTGATGGACGACCACATGGCTGCCCGTGTGGCATGTTGCCAAGCAATGTTGACGCGCAATGACAGCATGAATGGGACTTTCTTTTCGTCGGTTGTGACAATGGATGAGACGTGGATGCCATTTTTCAATCCAGAAACAAAGCGCCAGTCAGCTTAATGGAAGCACACAGATTCACCGCCACCAAAAAAATTTCGGGTAACCGCCAGTGCTGAAAAAGTGATGGTGTCCATGTTCTGGGACAGCGAGGGCGTAATCCTTACACATTGCGTTCCAAAGGGCACTACGGTAACAGGTGCATCCTACGAAAAAGTTTTGAAGAACAAATTTCTTCCTGCACTGCAACAAAAACGTCCGGGAAGGGCTGCGCGTGTGCTGTTTCACCAAGACACCGCACCCGCACATCGAGCTAACGTTACGCAACAGTTCTTCGTGATAACAACTTTGAAGTGATTCCTCATGCTCCCTACTCACCTGACCTGGCTCCTAGTGACTTTTGGTTTTTTCCAACAATGAAAGACACTCTCCGTGGCCGCACATTCACCAGCCGTGCTGCTATTGCCTCAGCGATTTTCCAGTGGTCAAAACAGACTCCTAAAGAAGCCTTCGCCGCTGCCATGGAATCATGGCGTCAGCGTTGTGAAAAATGTGTACGTCTGCAGGGCGATTACGTCGAGAAGTAACGCCAGTTTCATCGATTTCGGGTGAGTAGTTAATTAGAAAAAAAATCGGAGGCCTTAGAACTTGAATGCACCTCGTATGTCTAACTTTAACCTATACATTTCTCTTTTTAAAATTTCTAACTTACCTGCCCGATTAAAAGATCTGACATTCCACGCGCCGATCCGTAGAATGCCAGTTTTCCTGATAACAGTACGTGTATGTTCGCGTTAATAAATTACTTACTCTATTTAATTAAAAAAACGTACCTCAGTGTTACTGCAAGTTTTTCTTGCGCCCCAACGCAATCACGCAACTTAGTATCCTTCCTTTGGTAGTTAATTTTAATATTCGACGCCAGTAAGTCAAAAGATGCTACGGACATGAGGTGATAATAGAAGAATTTCTCCAGGGACTGATGATATAGCAGTTTGGTCCCTTAGGAATTCACACACATTAGAACATTTGAATTTCTACAGATGACTCCTAAGTTTCTAGTGTAACAACACAGACTTTCCTTCGCCTGGACGATTCATAATAACTGGATGTATCCGCCATTTTCGTTGACTGTTACCCTTTCTACGCCGACGAACTACATACAATGCTACTGCAGCTGAATATTTCAGTTTTGAATGACAGCTCATCATGCATGGTGTCTCTCGTGGTTGGCTGCAACGCAACTGCAGAAGTCACCGATTTTTTTCACTAGTGCGGCACCCAGTTTTGTCGGAGCGACTTCATCCGCCGCTATTATTATCGTTTGGGAGTGTGGCACCCTAAGCGACTATTTCAGCGGCGATTATTATCGATGGGAGGGTGGCATTAGCCTTAAACTGTGTGTTTAGATTAGAGCATTCTATATTCTTAACGAAATAGTACGGATCAAAATTAGAAAAAAGTATCATCGGAGATACGATTTGAACGGCAGTGTCCTGCTGTCCACTTCACAAAGGAGTACGAAGCAATTCCCCCCCCCCCCCCCCCCAAAAAAAAAACCCGTAAAAATTGCAATTGTAATTTAGAAAATATCCGACCGCTATTTCGCTATTTACAAATTCCATGTTAAGTGAAACAGTTGTCAGTAACTGAATGAGTTCGCGAGTATATTAAACATGAGGCCGGTGGCATGAATGTCGTTGGAAGGAAGTTTGTTTTTGTTGACAAATAGAAATGTTAGTTAATAAATGCTATATCGCAGTTTTTCGTAAAGATAACATCTATTGATTTTTAGTTAGCGCCTAATCGTGAAATAGTAGGTAGCTTGGATCACAGAATACAAAGATGCTGAGTCAAAATTAAAAAAAAAATTAGTAATATATATGCAGTATGTCTCAATAGCGTTTTAAGAATGACAAAAAAACAAGTCACAAGAAGCGTTGTAACAGCAACTATAAAATCGTTAAAGGAGTAACTGTACCATTTAAAGGAAAACGAACGATGCAGAACGGTTGGCAGTTTTAACTCTTGAGGTGTAAAACGAAAGCACGTAATTCAAAAAAATTAAGTTCTTGTAAATGGATGAATACAGAAATGACACTTCTACGGTCGCAGGTTCGCATCCTGCCTCGGGCATGGATGTGTGTGGTGTCCTTAGGTTAGTTAGGTTTAAGTAGTTCTAAGTTCTAGGGGACTGATGACCTCGGAAGTTAAGTCCCATAGTGCTCAGAGCCATTTGAACCCCTTCCTTAGCTGCATGTAAATACTGGCACCGCAGCATGCACAGGCGAGGCAGTCAAAATGGGAAGCGTGCCGTCTTCGAAGACGCAAACTAACGACTACGCAAGCTGATGGAAGCAGTAATTCTTCATCTGTCGTGTGCACATACTTTCCACATGACGAATCAGATCTCCGTCCTCGGCAGGGTACGATTTGAGCTTTTAGCAGTGGGGGGGGATGTCTTAGGGGGTTAGTAGAATTATATATGTTACTAGCTTGGACCGTGGCGTTACGCTATTTATAAATACACTCCTGGAAATGGAAAAAAGAACACATTGACACCGGTGTGTCAGACCCACCATACTTGCTCCGGACGCTGCGAGAGGGCTGTACAAGCAATGATCACACGCACGGCACAGCGGACACACCAGGAACCGCGGTGTTGGCCGTCGAATGGCGCTAGCTGCGCAGCATTTGTGCACCGCCGCCGTCAGTGTCAGCCAGTTTGCCGTGGCATACGGAGCTCCATCGCAGTCTTTAACACTGGTAGCATGCCGCGACAGCGTGGACGTGAACCGTATGTGCAGTTGACGGACTTTGAGCGAGGGCGTATAGTGGGCATGCGGGAGGCCGGGTGGACGTACCGCCGAATTGCTCAACACGTGGGGCGTGAGGTCTCCACAGTACATCGATGTTGTCGCCAGTGGTCGGAGGAAGGTGCACGTGCCCGTCGACCTGGGACCGGACCGCAGCGACGCACGGATGCACGCCAAGACCGTAGGATCCTACGCAGTGCCGTAGGGGACCGCACTGCCACTTCCCAGCAAATTAGGGACACTGTTGCTCCTGGGGTATCGGCGAGGACCATTCGCAACCGTCTCCATGAAGCTGGGCTACGGTCCCGCACACCGTTAGGACGTCTTCCGCTCGCGCCCCAACATCGTGCAGCCCGCCTCCAGTGGTGTCGCGACAGGCGTGAATGGAGGGACGAATGGAGACGTGTCCTCTTCAGCGATGAGAGTCGCTTCTGCCTTGGTGCCAATGATGGTCGTATGCGTGTTTGGCGCCGTGCAGGTGAGCGCCACAATCAGGACTGCATACGACCGAGGCACACAGGGCCAACACCCGGCATCATGGTGTGGGGAGCGATCTCCTACACTGGCCGTACACCACTGGTGATCGTCGAGGGGACACTGAATAGTGCACGGTACATCCAAACCGTCATCGAACCCATCGTTCCACCATTCCTAGACCGGCAAGGGAACTTGCTGTTCCAACAGGACAATGCACGTCCGCATGTATCCCGTGCCACCCAACGTGCTCTAGAAGGTGTAAGTCAACTACCCTGGCCAGCAAGATCTCCGGATCTGTCCCCCATTGAGCATGTTTGGGACTGGATGAAGCGTGGTCTCACGCGGTCTGCACGTCCAGCACGAACGCTGGTCCAACTGAGGCGCCAGGTGGAAATGGCATGGCAAGCCGTTCCACAGGACTACATCCAGCATCTCTACGATGGTCTCCATGGGAGAATAGCAGCCTGCATTGCTGCGAAAGGTGGATATACACTGTACTAGTGCCGACATTGTGCATGCTCTGTTGCCTGTGTCTATGTGCCTGTGGTTCTGTCAGTGTGATCATGTGATGTATCTGACCCCAGGAATGTGTCAATAAAGTTTCCCCTTCCTGGGACAATGAATTCACGGTGTTCTTATTTCAATTTCCAGGAGTGTAGATGTTAATGACGAAACTCACTATTCACGCGTATGCACTATCAGAAAAGCCATCCCATGTTATATCTTTAAAAGTACATTATAGGTAAAGCTTATTTACAAAATCATCTACATACAGGTATACGAGGGGAATTCAAAAAGTAGAGGGACATTTGTGAAAAGCTGTACTTATTCTGATGATAGAAAACTGAAACATATTAATAGTATTAATAGTAAGACTTATTAAAAACTTTCAGTGTTCGGCTCCACAAATTTAAATTATATGTAAAGTTTTACTCCAGTGCGTAGGAAATAAACATCCCAGGTTGGGATGCATAAACTAAAACCAGAGGAGGGGATGGTCTGATGCAGAGGGGGGGAAATCCCCCCCCCCCATTCCCCCCCTCCTACAAATCGCACACTGGTCCTCGGGTGAGCGACCGTAGTTTGTAAACAGAACGCGCGACCGACGTGGAGCAGGAAGAAGTGCGCGTGTCGTCAAGTGAGATGGCGAGCGACTCCGCAGCCTCTCATGAGACGGCGAGCAAAGTCGCTTTGAAACGCCGAGCCTAGAAGTTTCATGACCGGGAAGAATCGTTTCCAACATGGGCACTGCTCAGATTGCACGAAAATAAATTAAATTTTGACAGACGTGCGAAGTACGTTGTTGAGAAAAATGATAAATCTGTATGGTTCAGTAGTACCAATCGATCTCCATTTGGCTTCCTACGTCAGCCATGCCTTGCGCATTGTTTTCAGCGTAAATCGGCATCAGACCCATATTAATGATTCCATGGAGTATGAACAGTGTAAACAGTGGACATTAATATGGGGTGTGTCCATCCTTCACCGTTATGAAGCCTTGAAATCAGTTAGAAGCAATTTCAGTAATGTGTCTGAATTCCGGTCGAAGAGCAGCCCATTCTTCCTCACAAGCCGAAATGAGAGATAGTAGTGAAGTTGGACGCTTGCTTCCGAATTGTTCTCTACTGTACCCAATACACATTGCTGTGAAATATGTTCACATCCATATAACGTAATCACCTACGTACTGTACATCGCTGTCGACACTGTTGGCATTACAGCAGTTAACGTTTTCTGGGCATTTGCCAAAGCCGAACCCTTCCATCGGATTACCACAGAGTAGAGCTTGATTCATCACTCCAAAACACTCGTTTCCAGTCGTCCACTGTCCAGTGGCATTGCTCTTTAGAATACCTCTAGCGTCACTTAACACTGATACAGAAATGTGTGGGTTACGAGGAGCTGCTGTATCATTGCACCCCATTCTTTTTACCTTCCTATGCACAGAGTTTCAGAGGGTAGATTAGCAAACGATTGACAATTACGTGGGATAGGAATACAGTAGAAGAAGAATGGGTAGCTTTGAGAGATTAAATAGTGAAGGCAGCAGAGGATCAAGAATGTAAAAACGCGAGGGCTAGCAGAAATCCTTGGGTAGCAAGAGAGATACTGAATTTAACTGATGAAAGGAGGAAATACAAAAATCCAGTAAATGAAGCAGGCAAACAGGGATACCCAACGCCTCGAAAATTAGATTGTCAGGAAGTGTAAAATGGATAAGCACGAATGGCTAGAGGACAAATGTAAGCATTTAGAAGCATATATCACTAGGGGAAAAATAGAAGCCCTCTACAGGAAAATTAGAGAGCCCTTGAAGAAAAACGAACCAAAGATATGAATATCAAGAGCTCAGATGGAAAAGCAGTTCTAAGCAAACAAGCAAACAAGCGAAGAAGGTGGAAGAACATGGGGCCCAATCAAGACATCACCAACAATGCCTGCCCAAACGTTCACAGAAAATCTGTGTTGATGACGTGATTGCACAATTGCGTGCGGATTCTCGTCGGCCCACACATGTTGATTGTGAAAATTTACAATTTGATCACGTTGGAATGAAGCCTCATCCGTAAAGAGAACATTTGCACTGAAATGAGGATTGAACATTGTTGGATGAACCATTCGCAGAAGTGTACCCGTGGAGGCCAATCAGCTGCTGATAGTGCCTGCACACGCTGTACATGGTACGGAAACAACTGGTTCTCCCGTAGCACTCTCCTTACTGACGACACTAAAATGAGCTCTAAGATGGAAATTAAGCGTTTCCGGACACATGTCCACATAACATCTTTTCTTTATTTGTGTATGAGGAATATTTCCTGAAAGTTTGGCCGTACCTTTTTGTAACACCCTGTATAAAAGTGGTAGGGGTAAAATACAGGAAGCGAAAGGCTATCTACAACTTGTACAGAGACCAGATGACATTTCTAAGACGCGAGGGGTATGAAAGGGACGCAGTGGTTGAGAAGGGAGTGAGGCTTGGTTGTACCTATCTCTGATGTTATTCAATCTTTATATTGAGCAAGCAGTAAAGGAAACAACAGAATAATTTGAATTAATAATAATTTGGGAATTAAAGTCCATGGAGAACAAATAAAACTTTGAGGCTAGAGCATGACATTGTAATTCTGTCAGAGACAGCAAATGACTTCGAAGAGCAAGTGAACAGAATGGACAGAGTCTTGAAAGGAGGATACAGGATGAGCGCCAACAAAATTAAAACGAGGAATGTAGTCGAATTAAATCAGGTGATGCTGAGGGAATTAGATGAGACACTTAAAGTAGTAGATGAGTTCTGGTATTTGGGCAGCAAAATAACTAATGATGCTCGAAGTAGAGAGGATGTAAAATGTAGACAGACAATGGGAAGAAAAGCGTTTCTGAAGAAGAGAACTGTGTTAACATCGAGTATAGGTTCAAGTGTCAGGAAGTCTTTCCTCAAAGTATTTGTATGGACTGTAGCCATGTATGGCAGTGAAACATGGACGAGAAACAGTATAGAAAAGAAGAGTAGAAGCTTTTGAAATGTGGTGCTACAGAAGAATGCTGAAGATTAGAAGGGCAGCGTTCCAGCGTAACGACAAGCGCCGGCACGACGATGAAGAACGGAAGAGCAGAGAGGGCTGTGAGATGACGTCAGCTAATAGGATGATGACTAGGACGACACCAAGAGAGGAGCGGCATCGAGGCCAAGGGAACGTAAGTGCCGCTCCACCTAGCCGCGGGGAGTGGAAGACCAGCCGTTATACAAACGCTACAGCAGTGACTTATGAACTATATTGTTTTGCTTGCATTGAAATCGTATATACCAAAGGACAATGATTACTTGTATGTCGCCATTTGCTTGCAACATACCTTTGTGAATACGCGAAGTTAAGTACTGTCAATTTAATTTACTGTAATAATCTCCATTAATATGATTTGCTTGATTTGTTGTCTAGAGATCCAAGAAAACTGCTTCCTAGACACCCTACATTAGACGAGTGGGCAGGATACTAATGAGGAGGTACTCAATAGAACTGGGGAGAAAAGAAATTTGTTGCACAGTCTGACTAGAAGAAGGGACCGATTGGTAGGACACATTCTGAGACATCAAGGGGTCATCAGTTTAGTTCAAATGGCTCTGAGCACTATGGAACTTAACATCTGTGGTCATCAGTCCCCTAGAACTTAAAACTACTTAAACCTAACTAACCTAAGGACATCACACACATCCATGCCCGAGGCAGGATTCGAACCTGCAACCGTAGCAGTCGCGCGGTTCCGGACTGCGCGCCTAGAACCGCTAGACCACCGCGGCCGGCCCATCAGTTTAGTACTGGAGGGAAGCGTGGGAGGTAAAAATCCTGGAGGGAGACCTAGAGATGAATACAGTAAGCGGATTCAGAAGGATGTAGGCTGCAGTAGTTTCTCGAGAGGAAGAAGCTTGCTCAGGATAGAGCAGCATGGAGAGTTGCATGAAACCAGTCTTCAGACTGAAGACCACAACAACAACAACAACAACGCACAATCGTTGTGCAAGCTGGACTGATGGTAGTGTTTCAGAACTCACGAAAGATTCCATCCGCTGATTACGTGCGATTTTTTTACAACCACCGTCCGTAATCCTCGACAGTCCCTGTCCGTCTGAGCATCAGGTTTTGCCTGGTCGTGGCTTAGCTGTAGCTGTCGCTTCGCGGTACCACTCGACGATCTCGTCACCAACAGCCGACCTGGGCAGCTTTAGAAGGGTTGAACTGTCTCTGACGGATTTATTACTCATATGAAATCCAGTGACTAGTTCAAATTTGTACTGAGTGAGTTCTCCTGTCTGACCCATTCTGCTGTCACTGCTTCTCTACTCACAACACAACACTCCCCTCCTCCTTTTATACTGGCGAGTCAGCCTCTCGTGGCATCTAGTGGTCAGTTTTTTGTTGATGGTGATGTCTGTATTCTTTTGATCACGTAGTGTAGTATTCTGCTCTACGGCGTTAATCGACTGTCACGTCCGATGACACCCTCAGCGCCGCATATCATATGTAAAGTTACGCAGAGGATGAACCAGCGACTTGCTGATATGGGATCATGCGAACAGGTATCGTGGTAGACCTCGCATTGTTCGCTAGGTTGCGAAGCGACTGTTGCAACAGACTGAAGATGATTTCACACAGAGTAGGACAACATTGTACCACAAAAGCCGCGTGTAGGCATATGATAATCTCCTTGCGATGATGGAAGCAAGGCATCAACTTTGCTTTAGTATCAATGTGTGTGCAGTGATTGTGGGTAATAAACTTAAAGGGCCGTAAACTTTACCGAATAAATTGACACGTTATATTAGATAAATTACACATGTTGCCTTTACAGAAAGAGATGTGTTTTATGCACGACCGGGTAGCGCCCCAATTTCTACGCCTCGTAGGCAGTACCCATAACAAACGTTTCGTTATAGATAGGTAGGGAATATCCGGTAGCATGACGTCCCAAGACATTCGACCTTAATTAGATTTAGAGCTAAGGCTTTAAGAACGCTTGGCCGGCCGAAGTGGCCGTGCGGTTAAAGGCGCTGCAGTCTGGAACCGCAAGACCGCTACGGTCGCAGGTTCGAATCCTGCCTCGGGCATGGATGTTTGTGATGTCCTTAGGTTAGTTAGGTTTAACTAGTTCTAAGTTCTAGGGGACTAATGACCTCAGCAGTTGAGTCCCATAGTGCTCAGAGTCATTTTAAGAACGCTTAAGTATTCCACTTCTAACGACAACGTGTACACATTACCAGAGAATGGTGTCCCATGTGTGTTGGCTCCAAGCACTATGGGACTTAACATCTGAGTTCATCAGTCCCCTAGACTTAGAACTACTTAAACCTAACGAACCTAAGGACATCACGCACCTCCATGCCCGAAGGCAGGATTCGAACCTACGACTGTAGCAGCAGCGCAGTTCCGGACTGAAGCTCCTAGAACCGATCGGCCACATCGGCCGGCATGTGTGTTGGACACAATCTGAGAGCAGCCAGGTTGTAAGCTTTCTATGTAATTTACATGTATCTGTAATATTGAAAATTCTTTTTCAATAACTTTCTCCTCGTGCAACGCGTCCTGATGATATCATATTCAATTGTTGAACAACTCTGTTTATGGGCTCTGTATTGCGCTCATGAACAGCTTCGTGAAACAAAACTTTAATGTTACTGAAATGCTGAATTTGAAATAACGAAAATGACTCTAATTAACTCTCAAAAGAAACTAATTGTACACCCACTGAAAACTATTTAACTGAAACTCAATACTGAAGTACGTTATTGAAGTTACGTACATGAAGTGCAGTGTATGACTTGAAATATCCACACAATAAAATAGTGCTCAACTCTAAAAAAAATAACTCTTTAAGATTACTTACATAGTTCACCGAGAACTAGTCTGCTTAGTTAGCACAACACCTGAAAATTCTGACTACGTACTGTTTGCTCAAAAGAATGCAAAGTGATATCTACAATGAAAAAGAAGTGACTTGCCTCGTGCTTGGCGTGCTGTTTTGTGTCTGGTGTACTGACGTTCTCGAAATCAAATTGAAATCAGCAAATGCAGCAGCTAAAGAAAAATAATCTACTCACTACTAAATTTTAGTTTGCTTGTCAGAAGGAACCTGGGCTGCGTGTGGCGTAAGGTGCAATGCACACACGACCAAAGTATTTAGAACTTTACTAATAATGATGGAGAAGGATTTTACTTTAAAGAAAAGGGTTTTAGAAAAATGAAACTGTGATTATTGCACAAAAAGACAGTACAGCATAAGAAGGCTCTAACAATTACGAAATTCATCCACTACAAAAATAACAAACATTTAAATCAATTGCATTATTTACGACATAATGAAAACAAAGAGATAAAAATTAACACTAATCATGAGTATTATTAGCTATGAGGGACAAAGATTTCCTTCAATTAATAGTTCCGAAAACGAACGTTTCTTTCTTGCGTGTGCATTTGTTACATAACCTTTTCCAACCATACAGTCAAAAAAATATCTTTACAGACAAGTTTTCATCTCTATAATTATTCCAGATAATTTCTCTCACATGCACAAATATCAGATCATCTTCTCTGAAGCTTAACTGATCGCTATTACACCTCTAGTAAGAATGCCCTAATGCTATACAACTGATTGCTGACCAAGCGCACCTCAGATTACATTAAACACGCAACCAAGGACCTTATTCACTACCCGTTACTCTCGCTCAAGCATGTTTGTCCCATTACAGAGAGGGGAAATACGTACACTGGCAGAAAATAATTGAAAACCTTAAGAGGTGTTTTCATGCGAATTCGAGGTTCTTTCATAAAGTGGGCTGCAGGATGTCTGCGCCACCTGTAGTGTCAACAGGAATGGCCCATTCATCTACAAGTATTCCTTTCCAATCACACTTTTAGAGGACTTTTGCTCTTGTTTTGAACCAGTACTAACTCCTGGAAGAAATAACACCTTGTATATCGGCACCTGACGAGTTCGATGTGACCCGTCACCAATTCCTCTTTACCTCAGAGTAGTACTTGCAGCCACCGTCTGAATTATTTTTTTGAAAGAGTTTTCCGCCATTTGACTGTTAGTTGTTAAGTTATTTTACACAATCATGATTCCGGCTTTCGATTCTCAAGTGCATTCCGAAAATTTAAAATGTTTCTAACCTGTTCGTTGGATATATTCCAATCGCTACCTTCCCCATTACAGCTTCCTATACCACCTTGAAAGGTATTGCCTCACGTTTTAACACATGTTCTATCATATTGCCCCGTTTTCTTGTCAGTATTTTCCGTATGGCCCTTTCTTCACCGATTCCGCAGAGAACATCCTCATCCCATATCTCGTCGGTCCATCTAATTTTCAATATCCTTGCATAGCAACCCTTCTGAAACGCATCGATTCTCTTCTTTTGCGATATTCCCGGAATCAGCGAATCAGAGTGTGTCCTGGCCAGGATAGTTTAGAATGTGGCCATCTGAAGGGAATTCTTTTCAATAAAAAGAAACCACATTAATACATTTTGCGATTCTGGATACACTTGCGCGTGCCCTAGTCAGCGTGAGAGATCGCTAGCCCCAAGGTGGTCACAGGAAAACGTAATTTTGCTGTCGTAACCAAGTCAGCACAAACATGAGAGAGAGGAGATGGTTCACATCGTAGCCAGCTGAAAGCCAGAGGCAGAGAGAGCGTCCAGTCAAGGAATCGTTAGCGCTAGGATTTCACCAGGAACAAGTCCCGCCCACTCACCCCCCGTTTTCCCGATCTTTGTTCGGCGCTTGGGCATTATTTCAGTTGACCCACGTGGTTCACCGCGTTCGGTTGCACTTGGAGTGAATGTTAAATTAATATCTTGCTAGGTCTTAAATTTTTTCAGATAGTTAAAAGACACGTTACAAAAAACGTGCACAATTGGCCTCAGCTGTGCCAGGTACTTCCACAGCAAACATATGAGAAAACAATTTAGATATGAATTCTTTAAATACGAGAACTCAGTATTCAAATGAATAGCCTGTGAAGAAACATACTTCTGTGTGAGAAAAAGCACCCAATGCTACAACAGGAAAAACCTACCCTCAAAGAATAATTTGCTTGGTGAAAGAGGAACCACAGTATACTTGACGCTTAAGTTTCAGAGCTCAGACAGCATATGTGAAACAAGCACCAATGTTCACTATACTTCCAGATGGCATCAAAATTACTTTGCTTGCTAGATCGATTCAAGCTGTTTTAGCGTGTTATTCACTGAATAGTTTTGCTGAAAAGTTTTAGGGGTGGAAGAAAAACTAGTACAGCATGAAGGACGTTTTACAGCCGTGAAACACTGCAGCATTTATTTCCTCCATAACTGCTCTGTGACAAACATACACATCATCATTTTTATTTAAAAAAAATGGTTTGAATGACATTTACGAAATTAATAAATCATTTTGTTAAAAACAGACAGGACAAAGAATAACGACAGATTATTTTCCTGAGACGTTTGCAACAGAATATAGGACACTAATCACACAGAAACAGCCACAATTCCTTATAACCTCGTTTATAATGCGCAGGTATAGCATTGGAAGAATTTACAAGTTAAAATTCACCCATTATCCATGCAAATACTAACGAAATATGGCATATAAGCAAATATCTTACTGCTTTCATTAGGCATTTCTACTTTACGGAATTCTTATATTCTTTCATTTTCGTGAGCTATTATGAAGGCCTGCATAAACAAAACGACTTTCACTTATTTCTATAACACGTTGATTTTAGACAACAGAGTTAGTCGACTGCATCCGTGGCTTTACTACCGACATGACAGATTCAAGACATTGTTTTCGCACTGTACGTTTTCTCTGCTGTTTCCCTCAAATAAACGTATTATAGTAAGTGAATTAGTTAATGAAAATTTGTCCTTATTGCCGTTAAATAACATCACGTTATTTTTTGTTTTCTATTGCTGGCGATGTTTTCAATTCTCTATAAATACTTTTATTTCTTTAATAATGCACATTCATATTACATTACTATCCAGAAATACTTCAATTTCTTATCATTACTGAATCTCATCACAGTGTAAAATGTGTCGGACTGTGACGATAACAACTTTGATGTAGCTTCTTCCAGTCTGTGGAACTGGCGGCTGTTTAGGGGAAGGCCTTACACTATGGATAGGCGTGGAGGGGGGTGAATGGGCGGGACTAGTTCCGGGTGAAATCCTAGCGCTAACGGCAGGTGTCCAGTCAGTCTCCGGCGCTGCGGCAATGGCTGGCAGACGACACGGACTTCCTCTCCCTCGCTCCCTGTTGGCTGCTAACAGCGGTGCATAGTACACTACTGGCCATTAAAATTGGTACACCAAGAAGAAATGCAGATGATAAACGGGTATTCATTGGATAAACATATTGTACTAGAACTGACATGTGATTACATTTTCACGCAATTTGGGTGCATAGATCCTGAGAAATCAGTACCCAGAATAACCACCTCTGGCCGTAATAACGGCCTAGATACGCCTGTGCATTGGGTCAAACAGAGCTTGGATGGCGATACCACAGTTCATCAAGAGTAGTGACTGGCGTGTTGTGACGAGCCAGTTGCTCGGCCACCATTGATCAGGCGTTTTGAATTGGTGAGAGATCTGGAGAACGTGCTGGCCAGGGCAGCAGTCGAACATTTTATGTATCCAGAAAGGACCTGCAACATGCGGTCGTGCATCATCCTGCTGAAACGTAGTGTTTCGCAGGGATCGAATGAAGGGCAGAGCCACGTGTCGTAACACATCTGAAATGTAACGTCCACTGTTCAAAGTGCCGTCAATGCGAACAAGAGGTGACCGAGACGTGTAACCAATGGCACCCCATACCATCACGCCGGGTGATACGCCAGTATGGCGATGACGAATACACGCTTCCAATGTGCGTTCACCGCGATGTCGCCAAACACGAATCCGACCATCGTGATGCTGTAAACAGAACCTGGATTCATCCGAAAAAATGACGTTTTGTCGTTCGTGCACCCAGATTCGTCGTTGAGTACACCATCGAAGGCGCTCCTGTCTGTGATGCAGCGTCAAGGATAACTGCAGCCATGGTCTCCGAGCTGATAGTCCATGCTGCTGCAAACGTCGTCGAACTGTTCGTGCAGATGGTTCTTGTCTTGCAAACGTCCCCACCTGTTGACTCAGGGATCGAAACGAGGCTGCACGATCCGTTACAGCCATGCGGATAAGATGCCTGTCATCTCGACTGCTAGTGATACGAGGCCGTTGGGATCCAGCACGGCGTTCCGTACTCCCCTCCTGAACCCACCGATTCCATGTTCTGCTAACAGTCATTGGATCTCGACCAACGCGAGCGGCAATGTCGGAATACGATAAACCGCAATCGCGATAGGCTACAATCCGACCTTTATCAAAGTCGGAAACGTGACGGTACGCATTTCCCCTCCTTACACGAGGCATCACAACGACGTTTCACCAGTCTACACCGGTCAACTGCTGTCTGTGTATGAGAAATCGGTTGGAAACTTTCCTCATGTCAGCACGTTGTAGGTGTCGCCACCGGCGCCAACCTTGTGTGAATGCTCTGAAAAGCTAATCATTTGCATATCACAGCATCTGCTTCCTGTCGGTTAAATTTCGCGTCTATAGCACGTCCTCTTCGTGGTGTAGCAATTTTAATGACCAGTAGTGTAGCTTGCTGATCAGCACATTCCACGTGAGCAAACAGCCTCTGCTGAAGCGGCACTCCTGTTCATCGTGTTGGCCACAACGAATTATATCCGAACATTACATATGACAATTTAAGTGACAAAACATTTAGAAATAACAACAAAAACTCTTAGATTGGTTAGGCGACCAGCACGCTGCCATACAATCCTGCACTCAAATAATAACGCACGCTTTCAGAAATTTCTTCCTCAAATTATGGCCTATCTTTGATGCTGGCAGACTTATTTTGGCAGAAATGCAGTCTTTGCCTGGGCCAGCCTGCTTTCGTGTCCTTCTCGACCCATCCTTCATGTGTTTCTTCCAAGGTACGAGAATTTCTTCATTCTTTCACAGCGTGGTCCACGATGTTGATGTTTATCGCTTACTTCATTTCTACTGCACATTGGTTCCCTCTTTCTTACGGTCGTATAGCACATACGGAGTGGAACCGAACTGAGTTGACAAAAATGTTAGAGGTTGTTCAGGAACATTTATCTTGCAGAAACAGTGGCCTCTGGTAGTTCATTACAGACTAAATACATTTAGTTTGATTTCTTATAGTCGTTTATCTGTATTCTACTGGAAGTATCTATGTAACACTCCACATGTCTTTTAGAAATATCCGGCATGTCCGACAGGACAGACAAAACCCATGTCTATAACTCTATGACCGGGACGGCTGGTTGATGAAAAAGTTTCAGTGCGGAAGCACAAGCAACATCCGAACTTCTAAGGGAGTCAGAAATCTGCAAGTAGGAGGTTAATATGTGGGGGTCGTGGCGGTGAGGCGAGCGGGAAACTGGGCCTGGTGAAAAAGGCTTCCGGATGGACGAGATGGTTAAGACAACGGTTCCAGAGGAGCAGAGCATCTGGATTCGAGTCCCGGTCCGGCTCAAATTTTCAACTCTCGCCGATGCATTGCCACAATGCCCTGTGCTGCTGGAAGTCATTAATTCCTTCCTATATATTTCCTACCCAATTTACGTTCCATTCCTTTGACCCCGATTATTCAAGTCTACATGTCGACGGCATGCGCTGTGTGTCTTGTCTGTAAACAAACTTGTTCCTTTCACCCATCTATTTGCCCTTGACAACAGTAATTCACATTTAACTCTTCGCTCTCAAGCACGCGTTCAGTACTAACTGATTTTGTTTTGGGTTTGTTTTTCCGGTAGTGCTAGCTCAACGTTAACAGTAATACAGAGACGTATGAATACGGCTACTGACGAGTTATCTGATACGCACTTCGTTTAGGGATTAACTGACTACAGTGGAAGAGCGGCACAACGGATATACAGGGTGGTCCATTGATAGTGACCGGGCCAAATATCTGAGGAAATAAGCAGCAAACTAAAAAACTACAAAGAACGAAACTCGTCTGGCTTGAAGGGGGAAACCAGAAGGCGCTATGGTTGGCCCGCTACATGGCGCTGCCATAGGTCAAACGGATATCAACTGCGTTTTTGAAACAGGAACCCCCATTTTTATCACATATTCGTGTAGTACGTAAAGAAATATGAATGTTTTAGATGGACCACATTTTTCGCTTTGTGCTATATAGCGCTGTAATAGTCACAAACGTATAAGTACGTGGTATCACATAACATTCGGCCAGTGTGGCCGGTATTTGCTTCATGGTACATTACCCGTATTAAAATGGACTGTTTACCAATTGCGGAAAAGGTCGATATCGTGTTGGTGTATGGCTATTGTGGTCAAAATGCCCAACGGGCGTGTGCTATGTATGCTGGTCGCTATCCTGCACGACATCATCCAAGTGTCCGGACCGTTCGCCGGATAGTTACGTTATTTAAGGAAACAGGAAGTGTTCAGCCACATGTGAAACGTCAACCACGACCAGCAACAAATAATGATGCCCAAGTAGGTGTTTTAGCTGCTGTCGCGGGTAATCCGCACATCAGTAGCAGACAAACGGCGCGAGAATCGGGAATCTCAAAAACGTTGGTGTTGAGAATGCTACGTCAACATCGATTGCACCCGTACCATATTTCTATGCACCAGGAATTGCATGACGACGACTTTGAACGTCGTGTACATTTCTTCCACTCGGCACAGGAGAAATTACGGGACGATGACAGATTTTACACGCGTTCACAAAGGTACATGTATTACTTTGGAACAACCGAAGTAAAATGTTCAAACGTACCTACGTTCTGTATTTTAAATTAAAAAACCTACCTGTTACCAACTGTTCGTCTAAGATTGTGAGCCACATGTTTCTGATTGTTACAGCGCCATCTACCAGAAAGCGAAAAAAGTGCCCAACTAAAACATTCATATTTCTTTGTGTACTACACGAATATGTAATAAAAATTGGGGGTTCCTATTTTAAAAAAACGCAGTTGATATCCGTTTGACCTATGGCAGTGCCATCTAGCGGGCCAACCATAGCGCCATCTGGTTTCCCCCCTTCAAGCTAGACAAGTTTCGTTGTTTGTAGTTTTTTCGTTTGATGCTTATTTCGTGAGATATTTGGCCCGGTTACGATCATTGGACCAACCTGTATACTAAGTTGTTAACCACAGCGTCGGCAATCACATCACAGTTGTTTTGCATCTGAGAGTTATTGCAGTACTCTTGTGTTGTACGTTTGCTGTTGGTATTTTTCAGGCATTTTCACTGTAAAGATACACTCCTGGAAATTGAAATAAGAACACCGTGAATTCATTGTCCCAGGAAGGGGAAACTTTATTGACACATTCCTGAGGTCAGATACATCACATGATCACACTGACAGAACCACAGGCACATAGACACAGGCAACAGAGCATGCACAATGTCGGCACTAGTACAGTGTATATCCACCTTGCGCAGCAATGCAGGCTGCTATTCTCCCATGGAGACGATCGTAGAGATGCTGGATGTAGTCCTATGGAACGGCTTGCCATGCCATTTCCACCTGGTGCCTCAGTTGGACCAGCGTTCGTGCTGGACGTGCAGACCGCGTGAGACGACGCTTCATCCAGTCCCAAACATGCTCAATGGGGGACAGATCCGGGGATCTTGCTGGCCAGGGTAGTTGACTTACACCTTCTAGAGCACGTTGGGTGGCACGGGATACATGCGGACGTGCATTGTCCTGTTGGAACAGCAAGTTCCCTTGCCGGTCTAGGAATGGTAGAACGATGGGTTCGATGACGGTTTGGATGTACCGTGCACTATTCAGTGTCCCCTCGACGATCACCAGTGGTGTACGGCCAGTGTAGGAGATCGCTCCCCACACCATGATGCCGGGTGTTGGCCCTGTGTGCCTCGGTCGTATGCAGTCCTGATTGTGGCGCTCACCTGCACGGCGCCAAACACGCATACGACCATCATTGGCACCAAGGCAGAAGCGACTCTCATCGCTGAAGACGACACGTCTCCATTCGTCCCTCCATTCACGCCTGTCGCGACACCACTGGAGGCGGGCTGCACGATGTTGGGGCGTGAGCGGAAGACGGCCTAACAGTGTGCGGGACCGTAGCCCAGCTTCATGGAGACGGTTGCGAATGGTCCTCGCCGATACCCCAGGAGCAACAGTGTCCCTAATTTGCTGGGAAGTGGCGGTGCGGTCCCCTACGGTCTTGGCGTGCATCCGTGCGTCGCTGCGGTCCGGTCCCAGGTCGACGGGCACGTGCACCTTCCGCCGACCACTGGCGACAACATCGATGTACTGTGGAGACCTCACGCCCCACGTGTTGAGCAATTCGGCGGTACGTCCAGCCGGCCTCCCGCATGCCCACTATACGCCCTCGCTCAAAGTCCGTCAACTGCACATACGGTTCACGTCCACGCTGTCGCGGCATGCTACCAGTGTTAAAGACTGCGATGGAGCTCCGTATGCCACGGCAAACTGGCTGACACTGACGGCGGCGGTGCACAAATGCTGCGCAGCTAGCGCCATTCGACGGCCAACACCGCGGTTCCTGGTGTGTCCGCTGTGCCGTGCGTGTGATCATTGCTTGTACAGCCCTCTCGCAGTGTCCGGAGCAAGTATGGTGGGTCTGACACACCGGTGTCAATGTGTTCTTTTTTCCATTTCCAGGAGTGTATTTTCACAGAAACAAAGCTAATTTCGTTAACAGTCAAAATAAATCGTAACAAAGTTATTAATGTGTAATGCGCCACAGGAGTGTCCTAAATTACTCTGAAATTTGGTGGTTTGGAAATGAAAGGATGTTTGTCAAAGACGTCACATGGCTGTATTCCCCTAAGTTAACATCTTACGCGCCGGAACGAACTCAAATCCGACAGGGGGGACTTTCGCTTTTGTTTCAACGAAAGGATTCCTCTCAGGGCTATAGTTAGTAACACTGGTTCTCCAACATCCCGTATAGCAAAACACCTTGCTGCTCTGTTGAGTCCATTAGAAGCTTGATGTGTACATTTCATAAGGAACTCAACGGATTTCGTACCTCGAGTACAGGGTTGCGTCCTGAAGTCTTTTTTGTAGTTGATAAGGATATCAGTTGGATAGTTTACTGGCCGATGTACCGTAGGCACACACTTCCAATGAGCATCGTCGTGCGATTTGGTGGCCGGGGGCGGTGGGGATGATGAGCTGTTCCATGCCATTACGCCTTGTCAGCCATAAAAATAAAGTCAGGGCAGAACAGGGTCCCCGACTGACATTCCGTCGAGCACCTCTGAGATGCGTTGGGGAGACGTATTTTGCAGCACGTCCACACGCACCAAAGACCATGTACCAGTTATTCACGGTGCTCGTGGAAGAATGGAACGACCTACCACAAGAAATCCCTAACAGCCTTGTGGTCAGTACGGGAGATTTTGCAGAGCGTGCGTTGCCTTCCTTGGCGATCACACGTTCCTTTAAGAACCATGTCCTCCCTTTTGTAATGTATTGGAGACGACAGTAAGTCGCGGTGACTATACGTAATTACTGTCTATGAATAAAAGTTTCATCCAGCTATGTTGGTTGGCGGTAACACATCATGCGAAAGTCACATCCCTCCTTAAGTTTTGTGCACCAGTGTACTTGGAAACTAAACATGTTGAATGTCTGATGAAAAATAGCAATTGATCGCAGAGTTATCTACAGATATTTTAAAAAAAAAATGGATGTGCGTATATGTGTGTGTTCGTATGTGTGTATGTTCCACATCATCTCCTAAACTACTGGACCGATTTCAACCAAACCTCTTACATGTATTTCTTACTTTCAGCTAACAATCGCTGTGGGGTTGAAAACCACTGAGCTATCATAGATCAGAAGATATGACGTCATAAACAATGAGATGCATGAAAATGTGCCAGACCATGCATGACAATGAGGTTTGAATTTATTACTTCTGTGCAACTAAGTCTATTTGTAATAATTTCACATACATTATCCACATATGCCTCTAAATGGATCTTCAAAATTACGTCATAATATCACACAGTTCAGGAGATATGACCTCATAACACTGAGATGCGTCAAAAACTATCGCATTGTGCATGACGTTTAAATTTGCTACTTGTTTGCTGGTAACTCTGTTCACAACATGTCTGGCAGACAGTATCCACTTAGGTTAGCACATTGGACTCGCATTCCGGAGGACGACGGTTCAAACCCGCATCCGGCCATCCTGATTTAGGTTTTCCTTGATTTTCCTAAATTGCTTCACGCAAATGCCGGGATGGTTCCTTTGAAAGGGCACGGCCGACTTCCTTCCCCGTCCTTCCCTATTCCGATGGTACCGATGACCTCGTTGTTTGCTCTCCTACCCCGAATCAACCAACCAACCAACAGTATACACATATGCCGCTGAACATTCACAGTACAGAAATATACCAATGTATGGCACATAGTTCAAGAGATATGACGTCATAAACACAGAGATGTGTGAAAAAAATGGCGCAGAATGCATAAAGTTTTAATACATTTATTGTTTACTTCTAAGACACTGCTGCAGTCGAGTCAACTTACGGAAATCAAGCCAGCCGTTGTGGCTGGCTTCAGTCTGGAACCGCGCGACTGCTACGGTCGCAGGTTCGAATCCTGCCTCGGGCATGGATGTGTGTAATGTCCTTAGGTTAGTTAGGTTTAAGTAGTTCCAAGTTCTAGGGGACTGATGACGTCAGATGTTAAGTCCCATAGTGCTCAGAGCCATTTGAACCATTTTTTTGCACGGAAATCAACTTCAGGAAGTCAACCTAAGGAAACAGCTGGCAACGCTTTTGACAACTTTCAACTACGAAGCGCAAATGGCTGTAGGCGAAAACAATAATATTCTATACAGCTATGAGGAGATGTTGCCGTAGAGACGTTTACAAAATCGCGTTAAAGACTCGCGAAGCACGTGCGCCCAGCGTGCAGAAACTGTCCGGGATCGTGTCACACCGAGAATGCTGCATAGTTTCAAAGATGTTTTCACGATTAGATGGAAATCGAGTATAATGACTTTTCTGGAGACTAGAAATCTACTCTGTAGGAATCAGCATGGGTTTCGAAAAGGATGGTCGTGTGATGGTTGGTTGGTTGGTTTAAAGATTAAAGGGACCAAACTGCAAAGGTCATCGGTCCCTTGCTTCATAAAAACACAGAGCACAGTGAAACCATCCACCAGTCAGGCGAAGCAATAAAATAAAAATTCCGGGGGAAGAAAAGCCCCATGGTCAATGGTAAGACAACACGGAAAACGGAGCACAGCAACAAAAACTACATAGAGAACAAAGGCAGAAGGAATTAAATCTGTGGGACCGATGACCGTAGCAGTCTGGTCCCTTTCATCCCCCAAACCAACCAATTAAAACTGCACAGCAGAGGACTGTGGCTGGCTGATCACGAAAATAATAGGATGAGCCAGCCACTCTGCAACACGTTAAAACCTCCAGCCTAAAAGATTAGGGTGGAGTCGAATTACAACACAAAACAAAGTAAAAGATACAGAACAAAAGAGGGTGATGTAATAAAATTAAATGGACCTATAAAAGCCGCTTGCGCGAATAAAACTTAAAACCCGATCTGCCAGAGAGACATTGTCACCTAAAAGAGATGATAAATCACCCTGGAGATTAAATGCACGCCTGAGAGCGGTTAAAAGAGGACATTCCAACAACAGATGGGCCACCGTCATGGTTGCACCACATCGACAATGAGGGGGGTCCTCTCGACGCAGCAGATGACCATGCGTCAGCCAAGAGTGACCAATGCGGAGCCTACAGAGAATAACAGAATCCCTGCGAGAGGCCCGCATGGAGGAACCCCACACGGTCGTGGTCTCCTTTACACGCCGCAGCTTGTTGGGTACAGACAGAGTGCGCCATTCGTCTGAACCCAGCTCGCGCTATTCGTCCACGAGACTCAGAGCGCCATAGACACGGGTTCACAGGTAGATGCCGTGTTTCTTGACTTCCGCAAGGCGTTCGATACAGTTCCCCACAGTCGTTTAATGAACAAAATAAGAGCATATGGACTATCAGACCAATTGTGTGATTGGATTGAGGAGTTCCTAGATAACAGAACGCAGCATCTCATTCTCAATGGAGAGAAGTCTTCCGAAGTAAGAGTGATTTCAGGTGTGCCCCAGGGGAGTGTCATAGGACCGTTGCTATTCACAATATACATAAATGACCTTGTGGATGACATCGGAAGTTCACTGAGGCTTTTTGCAGATGATGCTGTGGTGTATCGAGAGGTTGTAACAATGGAAAATTGTACTGAAATGCAGGAGGATCTGCAGCGAATTGACGCATGGTGCAGGGAATGGCAATTGAATCTCAATGTAGACAAGTGTAATGTGCTGCGAATACATAGAAAGATAGATCCCTTATCATTTAGCTACAAAATAGCAGGTCAGCAACTGGAAGCAGTTAATTCCATAAATTATCTGGGAGTACGCATTAGGAGTGATTCAAAATGGAATGATCATATAAAGTTGATCGTCGGTAAAGCAGATGCCAGACTGAGATTCATTGGAAGAATCCTAAGGAAATGCAATCCGAAAACAAAGGAAGTAGGTTACAGTACGCTTGTTCGCCCACTGCTTGAATACTGCTCAGCAGTGTGGGGTCCGTACCAGATAGGGTTGATAGATGAGATAGAGAAGATCCAACGTAGAGCAGCGCGCTTCGTTACAGGATCATTTAGTAATCGCGAAAGCGTTACGGAGATGATAGATAAACTCCAGTGGAAGACTCTGCAGGAGAGACGCTCAGTAGCTTGGTACGGGCTTTTGTTAAAGTTTCGAGAACATACCTTCACCGAAGAGTCAAGCAGTATATTGCTCCCTCCTACGTATATCTCGCGAAGAGACCATGAGGATAAAATCAGAGAGATTAGAACCCACACAGAAGCATACCGACAATCCTTCTTTCCACGAACAATACGAGACTGGAGTAGAAGGGAGAACCGATAGAGGTACTCAGGGTACCCTCCGCCACACACCGTCAGGTGGCTTGCGGAGTATGGATGTAGATGTAGATGTAGAAATGGAATTTTTCCGATACTACGCTGCGAACACTGTTCGTTTTTTTTTTCGTTCCTAATGGAAAATTGGCAAAATGAGAACAACAGGAATGCCGAGTTTGTCAGCTAGTAAGATAAGGTTAAGTGTAGCACAAATTTAATTTACGAAGTAACTGTCAATCCCACGGAAGCACCTTGCTGACCTGTGCAAGTAACTGAACGTCGTGTGACGTCCTCTCTCCCCTTTTGTTGTCGCCGTTGATGTTGAGCCGCTACTGCTACAGCTCGGTCGGTGGAATGGAGACGCGTCGCGCAGTGATGGTTGTCCCCGTCGGATAACGTGGAACAGCACCTGAAAATCTCTAAAGAAAATTGTTCCTCGCGTAATGTATGAAAGTCAGTTTGCGAGTCCGTACAGTCTTCTCAGCGATGCCAACTGCTGATTTTAATTGTCTGTTATGGCTTTATGATGATTTGCTATGCCCGGTTAGTTAGTTATTGCAGTACTGAGTGAATCATTCATCACCGGCGTCGTTTCACACCACTGAAGCGAGGAAAAATTCATTTGCGGTTCAGTATCAGTTGTTGCGTTGCTAGGCAGAAATGTTCAATACGGCACGACGCAAATCCAAAGATAATCTATAATGCTATCTTGCTTTCGTGCGTCGTAATATTATTTCGGCAAAACACTCCTTTCAATGCTCAATGTTCATCAAGTCACTGTTTCAATTAAAATGTTCACAGTTAATTAATTTTGATCATCAACTGTCACACAGTTCAATTAATGATGGAGCCAACACGTGAGATTTCCATTACCGACGAACAATTTTTTTTATTTTTCCTTCTTAGCAGTTAGTTTATGATCATCACACCACACGTACACCGACGAATCAGATCAATTACGATTATTTTCAGTTCGGTGATCGTGACAATTACGACAACTTTTACAATCGGCGTATTTGTATTATTTTCGTGTGGTCGTATTAATGTTTCCTACTCAAGGCTAATCAGGTTGTGGGCGTTGGAGAAAACAGTTCCTTTATTCCCACATATACACTCCTGGAAATTGAAATAAGAACACCGTGAATTCATTGTCCCAGGAAGGGGAAACTTTATTGACACATTCCTGGGGTCAGATACATCACATGATCACACTGACAGAACCACAGGCACATAGACACAGGCAACAGAACATGCACAATGTCGGCACTAGTACAGTGTATATCCACCTTTCGCAGCAATGCAGGCTGCTATTCTCCCATGGAGACGATCGTAGAGATGCTGGATGTAGTCCTGTGGAACGGCTTGCCATGCCATTTCCACCTGGCGCCTCAGTTGGACCAGCGTTTGTGCTGGACGTGCAGACCGCGTGAGACGACGCTTCATCCAGTCCCAAACATGCTCAATGGGGGACAGATCCGGAGATCTTGCTGGCCAGGGTAGTTAACTTACACCTTCTAGAGCACGTTGGGTGGCACGGGATACATGCGGACGTGCATTGTCCTGTTGGAACAGCAAGTTCCCTTGCCGGTCTAGGAATGGTAGAACGATGGGTTCGATGACGGTTTGGATGTACCGTGCACTATTCAGTGTCCCCTCGACGATCACCAGTGGTGTACGGCCAGTGTAGGAGATCGCTCCCCACACCATGATGCCGGGTGTTGGCCCTGTGTGCCTCGGTCGTATGCAGTCCTGATTGTGGCGCTCACCTGCACGGCGCCAAACACGCATACGACCATCATTGGCACCAAGGCAGAAGCGACTCTCATCGCTGAAGACGACACGTCTCCATTCGTCCCTCCATTCACGCCTGTCGCGACACCACTGGAGGCGGGCTGCACGATGTTGGGGCGTGAGCGGAAGACGGCCTAACGGTGTGCGGGACCGTAGCCCAGCTTCATGGAGACGGTTGCGAATGGTCCTCGCCGATACCCCAGGAGCAACAGTGTCCCTAATTTGCTGGGAAGTGGCGGTGCGGTCCCCTACGGCACTGCGTAGGATCCTACGGTCTTGGCGGGCATCCGTGCGTCGCTGCGGTCCGGTCCCAGGTCGACGGGCACGTGCACCTTCCGCCGACCACTGGCGACAACATCGATGTACTGTGGAGACCTCACGCCCCACGTGTTGAGCAATTCGGCGGTACGTCCAGCCGGCCTCCCGCATGCCCACTATACGCCCTCGCTCAAAGTCCGTCAACTGCACATACGGTTCACGTCCACGCTGTCGCGGCATGCTACCAGTGTTAAAGACTGCGATGGAGCTCCGTATGCCACGGCAAACTGGCTGACACTGACGGCGGCGGTGCACAAATGCTGCGCAGCTAGCGCCATTCGACGGCCAACACCGCGGTTCCTGGTGTGTCCGCTGTGCCGTGCGTGTGATCATTGCTTGTACAGCCCTCTCGCAGTGTCCGGAGCAAGTATGGTGGGTCTGACACACCGGTGTCAATGTGTTCTTTTTTCCATTTCCAGGAGTGTATTTAGCAATAACTTAACACTACACGCATGAATGAATTGTGTAGACATGAACAGCACAGAATAACTAACAAAAGCTAAGTCAAAGAATAACTATATCACTGCACGTAAATTAACACTTCACGGAAAGTTTATGAAGCACTGTACAGTTGTAGGGATCGATTGTCAGAAATAGGTCACTACATGACTCCCCCCTTTAATGCTAATGATACCGCATATTAAATTTCACACGCCGTCCAGCTCTTGTAATTAATTCTTTCTTGAAACCGGGCGGTGCGTCACGTGTGCCAGTGGTTGTGTCGGGGATTGGTGTAGTAGTCCTCGATGTCGGTCTTGGTGTTGCAGTGACTGGTGTTCGCTGAGCGTTGTAGTGTTCATGGGGTACAGGAACGCATCTTGTAGCTTCTCCTGTCTTCTCTGGTTTGTGTTCAGTGGTAGCTGTGGTGTCTGTTGCGGCAAGAAATGCAGGCTTGATACGGTCCACTGCAACTGTGGTGGGTGTACCGTTAATCATCATGAGGAAAGTATTGGTATCCCTACTGACTACCAGATATGGTCCGTCATACAGTGACTGCAGTGGTTTACGCACAGTATCACTGCGTAAGAATACATGCGTGCACTTGTCTAGCTCCGCAAAAACGAACGAGTGTCTTCCAAGCTGGTTTCTGGGCATTGTTGGTCTCAATTGGCGTATATGCTCTCTTAATCTTGTACCGAATTCTGAGGCTGTGATTGTATCGTCTGCCATGCTGTGCAGAAATTCTCCAGGTAGGCGTAACGTTTGTCCGTACACCAGTTCTGCTACTGTTGCTTTCAGATCATTTTTGAATGACGTTCGTAGACCCAAAAGTACGATAGGTAGTGTCTCTGTCCAGTTCGGTGTTGCGTGACATTTCAGTGCTGCCTTTAACTGTCGATGAAGACGCTCAACCATGCCATTTGATGCGGGGTGGTATGCCGTGGTGCGTATGCGTTTCGTACCTAATAACGTAGCCAATGCTTTGAAAACGTAGGCTTCAAATTGTCGTCCTTGATCAGTTGTAATTCTCAGTGGAACTCCAAACCGGGCAATCCAACAACGAAAAAATGTTTGAGCTATAGTTTCTGCAGTGATGTCCTTCATTGGGAATGCCTCAGGCCACCTAGTAAATCTGTCAATCACCGTGAGGCAATAACTGTAGCCTTCCGGTGTCGAGAGTGGGCCGATGATGTCAACATGCACATGGTCAAAACGCTGATTTGGTGGAAGAAATGTGCCTAATGGTGCCCTGACGTGCTGTGTGATTTTATTCCTCTGGCACGCCAAGCATTGCTTCACAAATGTTTTACAGTCTGTGTGCATAAATGGCCATACAAATTTTTGTTTGACCAATCTGAGTGTGGCTCTTACTCCTGGGTGTGACAGATTGTGCATTGATGCAGTTGCCTGTGTTCTGAATTGCTGTGGCACAAATGGACGTATCTTTCCTCTTGCTACGTCACAGTACAACTCAATGCTTGCTTCAGGAACTGTCACGAGCTGTAGCTTCAGTCCTTTCTGTTGTTGCACAGGTGTCATCTGCTACTGTGGACACTGCTTCTATGCGAGAAAGTCCATCAGCTGGAACATTTAGCTTCCCTTCCACATACACAATGCTGGTCGTGAACTGGCTGATATAATCAAAGTGTCGCAGCTGCCTGGGCAATGCTTTCTCTGGCTTTACCCAAAGGCATAGGTAAGCGGTTTATGATCTGCGTAAATCGTGAACTGTCGCCCTTCTAATGCGTGTCTGAATTTTTTTACTGCCACATAAGCTGCGTACAGCTCACGGTCATATGTTGCCCAACGTTGCTGAGATGGTGACAACTTATGACTATAAAATGCAATGGGCTGCCGTAACTGATCAATTTGTTGCTGAAGTACGGCACCAATCGCAGTGCACGAAGCATCAACCATGAGAGCGAGTGGAGCATGCGCGACTGGGTGTGCTAATTGTGCGGCCTCTGCTATAGCTTTTTTTATAGCGTGAAACACGGTGTCCGCCTCGATAGTCCAATGCACACTGTGGTTAGGTTTAGGTGCGCCTTTAAGTAGTTCATTCAATGGTGCAGTTATCAGTGCATGATTGCGAATGAAGCGTTGGTAGAAATTCACTACTCCAATGAATCGTAGTAATTCTCTGACTGTGACAGGGGGGGGCTATTTGTTTATGGCCTCTACTTTACTATGTGGCGGTCGAATACCCTGTGCATTCACCAAATATCCTAAAAAGTGGACCTCTTTCTCACCAAAAACACGCTTGGCAGGATTAATTACTAGTCCATGTGTGCGTAGGCGGTCAAACACTTGTGCCAAATGCTGTAAGTGCTCCTTTTCTGATGCAGGCATCACCAATAAATCATCTATATACACATAGCAAAAATCTGAATCTCTTGTAACTTCATCCATAAAACGTTGGAAGGTCTGGGCGGCATTACATAGTCCGAATGGCATTCGGGTGAATTCAAATAGACCGAATGGTGTTGTCACCGCTGTACACGTCTAGGCCGAGCGTGAGTTGGCGGCCCTGGCGTGGTCAAAATGTGGTGGACGGTTGTATGCTTGACTGGTGGGAGAGTAGGCGATTGCTGTGTGATCTCGGGGTATCCTTTCAGTAATCGTATATATGGTGTGTCGCCTGTGACTGTGCGTACCTCTAGTGGTGTGATACAACGGACTTTTCCTGTTGTATGCAGACTAGTAGTCAAATCTATCAGTCGCTGGCGTCGCAGATCTGGCAGTAAGTCGTAGGAGGACAAAAAAATCTGCTCCGATAATAGGCTGTGATATATCTGCCACTGTAAATTTCCATTCAAACACACGGCGTAGCCCCAAGTTAAGGAATAATGTTACTCGACCGTATGTTCTAATTTAGGAGTCATTGGCGGCGTATAGATAACAGTCGTCGCAGCTCCGGCGTGATAGGCGGTTTGCTGGATATACGGACACTTCTGCGCCTGTATCGATGAGAAACTGTAATTTTGTTTCGCGGTCTGTCACAAAAAGTCGGCGAGTGTTTGCACTGGAAGTTATCGCTGCTACGGTGTCTGCTTCGTGTTTCCACTTGCAGGGTGGCGTACACTTTCGTGCGTCATTACCAAATGTCTTGTGGTACCAGCATAAGTTCTGTAGTGATGGTGATCGATTGGGACTTCGTGACCGTCGGCGTGGCCGTTGGCGGTTGTGCGTTGTTTGTAATGCAGCTACCTGTGCGGTCAACTCTGCCAGTTGTGATTGTAGGGAGACTAACGTCACTGTAGGCAAATTTTCTTGTTGTGGCGTTAATGTTGAGACACTTGATGTGGGATACATTTCAATTCACCTGTCGGCCGTTTGTGCCAGTGCGTTTAAATCGCCTGCACATACCATGAGAATTTTTTGAGTATCTGGCGGCAACCGTGACAACCATATATTTCGTAGCACATCATCAGTTACGGTGTTACTTGCCAGTGTGCGAAAACGTCGTAAGAGTTGTGATGGAGTGCGATCTCCGAGTTCTTCAGTGCGCAGTAGCTTCTCTAGCCGTTTTGCCTCTGATTGTGACAAACGCGTTATTAATAAGTTTCTAATGAATGCATAACAATCGGTATCCGGTGGTGCGGCTAGGATATCTTGTACTTCTGCTGCTAGATCTTCTGTAAGTGCTGCAACCACATAGCTGTACTTAGTTTCGTCCGCCGATATTTGTGCGAGGACGAACTGGCTTTCTAACTGGGCAAACCACAATAGAGGATTATGTAACTAGAATGGTGGAGGTTTTATCATCACCCTGTTAATTGCACTGCTGGCTTCAGTGCGAGACTGGCGAATCGATCATTATCGTGCTGTAACGCGCGCGACGCGGCTGGCGCGGAAGTTACAAACGTGAACGTTGCGGAACTTCGTTAAACGCTGAAGCCGACGCGGATGTTACGTAGTTCGTCGGGGTCACCAAATGTGGGTGTTGGAGAAAACAGTTCCTTTATTCCCACATATATTTAGCAATAATTTAACACTACACACATGAATGAATTTTGTAGACATGAACAGCACGGAATAACTAACAAAAGCTAAGTCAAAGAATAACTACACTCCTGGAAATGGAAAAAAGAACACATTGACACCGGTGTGTCAGACCCACCATACTTGCTCCGGACACTGCGAGAGGGCTGTACAAGCAATGATCACACGCACGGCACAGCGGACACACCAGGAACCGCGGTGTTGGCCGTCGAATGGCGCTAGCTGCGCAGCATTTGTGCACCGCCGCCGTCAGTGTCAGCCAGTTTGCCGTGGCATACGGAGCTCCATCGCAGTCTTTAACACTGGTAGCATGCCGCGACAGCGTGGACGTGAACCGTATGTGCAGTTGACGGACTTTGAGCGAGGGCGTATAGTGGGCATGCGGGAGGCCGGGTGGACGTACCGCCGAATTGCTCAACACGTGGGGCGTGAGGTCTCCACAGTACATCGATGTTGTCGCCAGTGGTCGGCGGAAGGTGCACGTGCCCGTCGACCTGGGACCGGACCGCAGCGACGCACGGATGCACGCCAAGACCGTAGGATCCTACGCAGTGCCGTAGGGGACCGCACCGCCACTTCCCAGCAAATTAGGGACACTGTTGCTCCTGGGGTATCGGCGAGGACCATTCGCAACCGTCTCCATGAAGCTGGGCTACGGTCCCGCACACCGTTAGGCCGTCTTCCGCTCACGCCCCAACATCGTGCAGCCCGCCTCCAGTGGTGTCGCGACAGGCGTGAATGGAGGGACGAATGGAGACGTGTCGTCTTCAGCGATGAGAGTCGCTTCTGCCTTGGTGCCAATGATGGTCGTATGCGTGTTTGGCGCCGTGCAGGTGAGCGCCACAATCAGGACTGCATACGACCGAGGCACACAGGGCCAACACCCGGCATCATGGTGTGGGGAGCGATCTCCTACACTGGCCGTACACCACTGGTGATCGTCGAGGGGACACTGAATAGTGCACGGTACATCCAAACCGTCATCGAACCCATCGTTCTACCATTCCTAGACCGGCAAGGGAACTTGCTGTTCCAACAGGACAATGCACGTCCGCGTGTATCCCGTGCCACCCAACGTGCTCTAGAAGGTGTAAGTCAACTACCCTGGCCAGCAAGATCTCCGGATCTGTCCCCCATTGAGCATGTTTGGGACTGGATGAAGCGTCGTCTCACGCGGTCTGCACGTCCAGCACAAACGCTGGTCCAACTGAGGCGCCAGGTGGAAATGGCATGGCAAGCCGTTCCACAGGACTACATCCAGCATCTCTACGATCGTCTCCATGGGAGAATAGCAGCCTGCATTGCTGCGAAATGTGGATATACACTGTACTAGTGCCGACATTGTGCATGCTCTGTTGCCTGTGTCTATGTGCCTGTGGTTCTGTCAGTGTGATCATGTGATGTATCTGACCCCAGGAATGTGTCAATAAAGTTTCCCCTTCCTGGGACAATGAATTCACGGTGTTCTTATTTCAATTTCCAGGAGTGTATATCACTGCACGTAAATTAACACTTCACGGAATGTTTATGAAGCACTGTACACTTTTAGGGATCGATTGTCAGAAATAGGTAACTACACAACTCTCTTTCACAATAAATGTTATCTCTGACCGACATATTACTTTGGACTTAACTTTCGTCGTACTGATTTGCAGTTATTACTAAAATTTTTGATAGGTAATTAAAAATAACCTTTCTATCTTTCTAGCTTTATATCATGACATACTCAGTAATTATTGAATTTGGGGTTCTTCAAAACTTTAAGTGTTATATTATTGTCAAAGTTGTCGTACCTGTCAGGATAACACTTCCCTACTTTAAATTATCATGACATTCTTATTTGGGTTTTCGGGTTTCTTAGTTATCGAGAGCATCTACTTTGTCGATAAAGGAAAGCGACATAACGATGCGTAGCAGAATTCGCAATGTTCAACCGTTCTGTCAGGCAGCGGTACCAATGGCCTGCGCGCCTGGCGAGCGGCGCTGCGCGGTCACGTGACGTTGGCGGCGTAGTCTGCTGTGGAGTGGGGGTGGGAGGAGGGCGGGACTGCGTTACGTCCGCGCTCCGTCCTCAGCACTATAAATATCATCCGTCGATGCTAGGGGAGACACTCAGCACCAGACAGCAGCAGCAGTAGACAGCAGCATCAGACATGGGCATCGAGAAGTACGCTGGCCGCGTTGCCCTGGTTACTGGCGCCAGTTCCGGCATGGGCGCCGCTATCGCTCAGGAACTGCTGAAGAACGGTATTCATGTGGTCGGCCTCGCCAGGAGGGTGGAACTGATCAAGGTCAGTCTGTGGAACACTCCTAACTAGATTTAGGCCCTTCCTGAAGAATACCAGACACTTTGCAACAATTACTTTCGGAAGGCACTCTCTTATATCTTTACGCTGGAGGGGCTATTCACTATATAAACAATTTCCGTATATTGTCACGATAAATTCGTAGCTAATCCATTAGCTTTCCAGCAAGATATGCTATAGTTCAGCTGGCCGCGGTGGCCTAGCGGTTCTAGGCGCTCAGTCCGGAACCGCGCGGCCGCTACGGTCGCAGGTTCGAATCCTGCCTCGGGCATGGATGTGTGTGATGTCCTTAGGTTAGTTAGGTTTAAGTAGTTCTAAGTTCTAGGGGACTGATGACCTCAGATGTTAAGTCCCATAGTGCTTAGAGCCATTTTGCTATAGTTCATCGTTTTCGAGAAATGTATAGCAAACTTTTTACACATAGTCGACAGTAATAGACGATCACCCACCGCAAGATTTATAATATCTACAAAATTGTCAACGCATTCGTGGCCACTTGTTGACAAACTGCTTGTTGGCTTCTGTTTTGGGTTCGTCAGCCGACGTTTATTTGATGATTTTTCTGACGTTTCGCCTGCACGAATGGCTGGCATTGTCAAAGCTTCACCCTCCATTGCTGGTGGTGCACTGGGGTCGAGGTCGCCACATCAGATTATATGTACTTGGCCCGCCAACGTCCAAGGGTTTCTTCGTGGTCATTTCCAGTGCGGTTCTCCTCTTGCTACCTGCAACGGTCGATTGATGCAGTACGGGAGTCCAGGATCCGTTCAATTTGAGGCTTTCCTCTTTCTTGTTGAAGTTATTCTCATGTTTTTGTATTTCTGTAGCTTCTCTGAAGAAGTGGATTTTATAGAGTTTCTCTACAGCCAGAACTTCCGTGTCGGCGAATTTTACTATGTGGTCGGCCTCACACAGTGCGTGCTCTGCCACGGCTGATTTCTCCACCTGCCCCATCCTGCAGCGCCGCTTATGTTGTGTGATCCTAGTGTTGACATGCTGCATGTGACAATTTTGTAATTCCCCCAGAGAGGCACAATTAATGTTTATATGATCACTACAGTAAGTTAGTGTGAGGAAGGCTCCACTAATAAATTTCAGAATGCACTCTTTCACAATTCCATTGTAGAAGATATTGTTCATCTACATCTACATCTACATGGATACTCTGCAAATCACATTTAATTGCCTGGCAGAGGGTTCATCGAACCACCTTCACATTATTCCAATCTCGTATAGCGCGCGGAAAGAATGAACACCTATATCTTCCCGTACGAGCTCTGATTTCCCTTATTTTATCGTGGTGATCGTTTCTCCCTATGTAGGTCGGTGTCAACAAAGTATTTTCGCATTCGGAGGAGAAAGTTGGTGATTGGAATTTCGTGAGAGGATACCGTCGCAACGAAAAACGTCTTTCTTTTAATGATGTCCAGCCCAAATCCTGCATCATTTCTGTGACACTCTCTTCTATATTTCGTGATAATACAAAACGTGCTGCCTTTCTTCGAAATTTTTCGATGTATTCCGTCACTACTATCTGGTAAGGATCCCACACCGTCCAGCAGTATTCTGAAAGAAGACGGACAGGCGTAGTGTAGGCAGTCTCCTTAGTAGGTCTGTTACATTTTCTAAGTGTCCTGCTAATAAAACGCAGTCTTTGGTTAGCCTTCCCCACAACATTTTCTGTGTGTTCCTTCCAATTTAAGTTGTTCGTAATTGTAGTACCTAGGTATTTAGTTGAATTTACGGTTTTTAGGTTAGACTGATTTATCGTGTAACCGAAGTTTAACGAGTTCCTTTTAGCACTCATGTGGATGACCTCACACTTTTCGTTATTTAGGGTCAACTGCCACTTTTCGCACCATTCAGATATCTTTTCTAAACCGTTTTGCAGTTTGTTTTGATCTTCTGATGACTTTAATAGTCAATAAACGACAGCGTCATCTGCAAACAACCGAAGACGGCTGCTCAGATTGTCTCCCAAATCGTTTTATGTAGATAAGGAACAGCAAAGGCCCTATTACACTACCTTGGGGAACGCCAGAAATCACTTCTGTTTTACGCTATGACTTTCCGTCAATTACTACGAACTGTGACCTCGCTGACAGGAAATCGCAAATCCAGTCACATACCTGAGACGATATTCCACAAGCACGCAATTCACTACGAGCCGCTTGTGTGGTATAGTGTCAAAAACCTTCCGAAAATCCGAAAGTACGAAATCGATCTGAAATCCCTTGTCAATAGCACTGACAACCCAGTCATGTACACACGGTTTATCACGATACATCCGTATTTATTCCTATAGATATGCATCAAGAGAATCGACAGTTCATCATTCCTGAGACATGTATGGCAAATACGAACACACTGTCCTCGGCAGAGAATGATTACCAAATCTCTCCTGTGTCGTCATGTTGCATCTGTCTATCGTTCTAGTTCCTCGACAGATGCCCATTTACCTAAATGTTTGTATTAAGATTACCTGAATTTGTTCGCAAGAAAAGAAATAAAATAGAACTAAAATTTTTCTCTGCTGTGTAGTTAAAGAAAAATGGCTCTGAGCACTATGGGACTTAACATCTGTGGTTATCAGTCCCCTAGAACTTAGAATACTTAAACCTAACTAACATAAGGACATCACACACATCCATGCCCGAGGCAGGATTCGAACCTGCGACCGTAGCAGTCGCGCGGTTCCGGACTGCGCGCTTAGATCCGCTAGACCACCGCGGCCGGCTGTAGTTAAAGAAAATGAACTAAAGCTGTTATAAAGTCACTATAACATTTAATTAAATTTCTTGTAATTAACGTTGTTAGTTTTCATCTAGAAGCAAGATTACAGAAACTGCTTGAATACACCCACCCTTCAGCAAGCAACTTAAAATTACCTGAGGGAGTGACATGGCGGCCTCTAATTCACTGTTCTTGAGCCTCCAAAATGTACACCAAATCCTTAAAAATCAGGCTACCGACCTTAAGGAGCAGATATTCGGCTCTTGTAATCGATTTCGATTCTTTTTATGGGCCACCACATTCCTTCTCAAACCCACCCTAAACGTATTACCATAATCACAGTGTTCTTTTCAGATAGGAAATCATACGTGACGTGCCATAGTCATGGTGGAACACACACACACACACACACACACACACACACACACACACACACACACACACACACACACACACACACTAAAACTACATCTCGCACACTCGCCTCCACGGACGTAAATTTGTGTATATTTCACCTTATTATAGAGCTATTATTCTCCTTTTCACCGTATCACAAAAAAATGGTTCAAATGGCTCTGAGCACTATGGGACTCAACTGCTGTGGTCATAAGTCCCCTAGAACTTAGAACTACTTAAACCTAACTAACCTAAGGACAGCACACAACACCCAGCCATCACGAGGCAGAGAAAATCCCTGACCCCGCCGGGAATCGAACCCGGGAACCCGGGCGTGGGAAGCGAGAACGCTACCGCACGACCACGAGATGCGGGCACCGTATCACAGTTTGGGGATTGAGTCTCTTGTCACCTTCCATGATCAGGACTGCTGGACGTGTTTCCCAGGGTGATGATGATGATGTTTGGTTTGTGGGGCGCTCAACAGCGCGGTTATCAGCGCCCGTACAATTTCCCAACCTTTGCTCAGTCCAATTTCGCCACTTTCCTGGATGATGATGAAATGATGAGGACAACACAAACACCCAGTCATTTCCCAGGGTATTTTCAATGTGCTGTTCACCGATCGCGGAGTATAATTCGTCCCTGGACAGCGGACTCATTTTTTGGGAAATTTCTTCGTGGTATCATTTATTTACTGGTTTCCATATCCAAGATGGTATTAAATTGCAACTGTTTCATTAAGTTCCGTAAATGTTATGTCTAAGTACTCTTCCAAGGCTCATTTCAATGCTACAGAAAATATACATAGCTTCATTACAAAAAGTAGTCGCTGTTAGAATTCGGCAGCTGTAAACGTTGAAACGACTGTTACAAATTCGGCCCATTATTAGTGTGAAATCCACTATTTTTTCGAACGCAATTTTAAATTTCTGTTTAGAAGCTTTCACTTTTGCGGCTTCCAGAGCATTAATTTTTTTCCAGTGCGATGCACTTCATTAACTGTACCAGTTAACAGGCTGGTCGATGTCTCAAAGTTTTTGATAGCGTGAAGCAAAAAACTGAAATTTTCAGTTATGTAAGACAATTCATCTTTTGGTGTACTGTCATAGAGCAAGTTCTGAGGAATTTTAGTTGAAGAAGAGTCATCATTATTTAATTCGCAAATTACCGATTTAAAATTTTCAAAATTGTTTGCATAATACACTGCTGCTTCCAACCAAGTCCCCCAACCAGTAACTATGGGTCTAGGTGAAAGTGCAAGATGTGGATTTTTGGCTCTGAACAAATCAATTCTTGATAGCGCTTTGACAGTTACCTTTTTGCCATTTGAGACCAATTTGTCCACTTTAGGATACAATGTACGTATCTGCTCACATACTGTGTGTAAACCAAGTACTATACAAGTTACGTATATCATGTGAAGTTACGTGTATCGTATGTGGGAAGCTTACAGAGAGGCTTTCGGCTGCCTTCTCCATATATGGAGCAGCATCCGTAAGTAAGAGTAGAACCCTATTAAATTTCACCCCATTCGGCCACAACTACTGCAGAGATTCGTTGAGTAAGCGAGCCATTGTTAAATGAGTCGATGCTGATATTTCTTTATATATCAATAGAAAACAAAGCTTGGAAACTATTTCATCATTTTCTAGCACACCTCGCACAACATTTCCCACTTTGCTACCTCTACAGTCAGATGATTCGTTAAAGCTTACCCTTTTTTTTTTTTAATTTTCACCTTCTGTTCTGATCTTACTTAGCATTTATTCGTGACAGGCAGGCACATACAATTTTCTTAATGTTGATGCTTCTGGTGTTTCAAAATTTGTGTATTTCGTAAGAAAATTTCTGAGCGCTGGACTTCTCAATTAACATATAGAAATATCACACGAAAGAAAAGTGGTGCATATATCTGCGCAATATTCGGAACTTTTTGAAACTAGAGTGTGTGAATAGGAAGCTGCTTCACCTAAAAAAAGCTTGGCTAGAAGTTGTACGTGAAAGGATTGTTCTTTGTTTAATACCTGCTAAATACTGTAGTACTTGAGATCGCTGGTCTGCGCTTACTGAGTTCCCACATTTCTGACAGAATAGAATTCTCCCACTGCTTGTAAAGATTCAGCAACATATAGCTGCAAAGGAGAGCGAACATTTGAATTTACTTTCAACATTATACCGTCAGTCACTTTACTTTAAGATACCATACTTGCGTATTGTATAAACGCTTTGCTTTAAACAAAACAAGAGAAACGAAGACTGTTGAGTACATTGCGTCAGCCATCCACATCATAAACAAGAATTCCCCTTTCATACAGCCAGTCAGCACGTGTAATAGAGGTCACTTAAAACACAATACGTTTACGAATGAGGTTCGTTCAGACTGCGTTCTCGTAATACACTGACGGAAAAAAAATCGCAACGTCAAGAAGGAGTTGTGCGACATGAACTAAAATTGGTATGCGTGGTCCTACATCTGAAAGATTATGTCTCTTCAAATTTCAAACCAGTCGCATAAGAAGGCGCTAATGGCGCCACTATGAGGATACGTATCAGGTTTACTTCAAATATACGCTGTAACGGTCGTGAGCGTTAGTTATGTTTGAGACTGGACATGGTGAGTTGATGTTAGTCGAGAATGCCTTTAAGGCGACGAAGACGCCATTCTCCTGGAACCGCAAGACCGCTACGGTCGCAGGTTCGAATCCTGCCTCGGGCATGGATGTTTGTGATGTCCTTAGGTTAGTTAGGTTTAAGTAGTTCTAAGTTCTAGGGGACTGATGACCTCAGCAGTTGAGTCCCATAGTGCTCAGAGCCAGCCAACGCCATTCTCAACACCTCACCGAGTTTGAACGAGGTGAGAAGCTCCATGTTCCTTCTACGATATTAAAGAAAGCTTGGAGGGGAAGTAGTCACTGTACATGATTGCTGGCAGGGGCATCACGAGAATTTGGGTCGCAAGATGCAGGATTGAGGACTGCCACGTGGATTTACCGAGAGGGAAGACCATAGTGTTCGGCGTATGGCTGTGGCGCATGTCCTGTGCCTCCGGCAGCAATTTGAGCAGCAGTTAGCACCACAGTGCCAACGAACTGTTACAAAACAGTTACTCCACCGTCAACTCAGAGCCAGACTCCCTGTAGCGTGCACTGGACTGACCCCAAACCACCGCCGTCTGCGACATCAGTGGTGTCAAGCGAGAGCTCATTACAGGTCAGGGTTTGAGGTCTGTTGTGCTTTCTGATGAAAACTGGTTCTGCATAGATGCCACTGATGGCCATGTGTTGGTTAGGAGGAGTCCCGTTGAGAGCCTGCAACTAACCTGGGCGCTAGACACACTGGACCTACACCTGGAGTTATGGGTCTAAGATGCGATTTCGTACGACAGCGGAAACACTCTGACGATTATCCCACGCACCCTGACTTCAAATACACTCCTGGAAATGGAAAAAAGCACACATTGACACCGGTGTGTCAGACCCACCATACTTGCTCCGGACACTGCGAGAGGGCTGTACAAGCAATGATCACACGCACAGCGCAGCGGACACACCAGGAACCGCGGTGTTGGCCGTCGAATGGCGCTAGCTGCGCAGCATTTGTGCACCGCCGCCGTCAGTGTCAGCCAGTTTGCCGTGATATACGGAGCTCCATCGCAGTCTTTAACACTGGTAGCATGCCGCGACAGCGTGGACATGAACCGTATGTGCAGTTGACGGACTTCGAGCGAGGGCGTATAGAGGGCATGCGGGAGGCCGGGTGGACGTACCGCCGAATTGCTCAACACGTGGGGCGTGAGGTCTCCACAGTCGTTACACATACTGCCAAATGCATTGAGGTTGGCGAACATCATTTTGAGCATTTACTGCAGTAATGTGGTATTTACATGCGTTCTCAGAAATGATAAGTTCACAAAGGTACATGTATCACATTGGAACAACCGAAATAAAATGTTCAAACGTACGTACGTTCTGTATTTTAATTTAAAAAACCTACCTGTTACCAACAGTTCGTCTAAAATTGTGAGCCATATGTTTGTGACTGTTACAGCGCCATGTATCACGAAGCGAAAAAAGTGGTCCAACTAAAACATTCATATTTCTTTACGTACTACACGAATATGTGATAAAAATGGGGGTCCTATTTTAAAAAAACGCAGTTGATATCCGTTTGACTTATGGCAGCGCCATCTAGCGGGCCAACCATAGCGCCATCTGGTTTCCCCCTTCAAGCTAGACAAGTTTCGTTCTTTGTAGTTTCTTCGTTTGACGGTTATTTCGTGAGATATTGGCCTGGTCACGATCAATGGTCCACCCTGTATAGCGATTATCAGTCGGAAATGCGTAATAATAAGCATAAAAATAAAAGTGTTCTGCTGTTTACAGGTGACAAGCTACAGATTGCGTAGTAGATCTAAAGCTACCAAATTAACAACCAGAAGCCTCATGTGAGACATGTAAACGTATACGAATTTATCCACCTTATTCCCAAATTTACTATGAATGTTCAACTGTATGTGAATTCCTAAGGGACCAAACTGCTTAGGTCATCGGTCCCTAGACTTACATACTACTTAAGCTAACTTATGCTAAGAACAACACGCACACCAATGCCCGAGGGAGGACTCGAACCTCCGGCGGGAGGGGCCGCGCAGTCCGTGACATGACGCCTCAAACCGCGCGGTCACTCCGCGCGGTTTTACTATGAAACCAGAACTTTTAGACTTATCGAAAACGAACAATTTCAACTCAGCGATAGATGTCTCAACTCCGTGCAGTATTCAAACTAATGTAAAATATTTGACAATAATCATTCATTTTACAAATATAAGTATTTTGAACCAAAAGTTTCTTTTAGAAGTTAACAACAATAATTTAGAAAGAATATAAATAAACCCACTGAACGACAGTACAAAAGTGCTGAAGCATATCTGAATCAAAGCAAAACTACAAATGTGTCTTGCAGAAGATAGAATTCCACTCTAAGATAAAAGTTATTAGGGTATGCCATTTTTTCTTCAATATGCGAATGAAAGGACGGAAAATCTGTAGCACTGGTACGACGCAGTCTTCGCTTTGTATGTGTAATTGAGAGTTGTTCAGAGTAGCGAAGAGAAGCGTTGCGGTTTACTAAGAGCAAAAGAGAAAGAAAAAGAGAAAGAGAGAGAGAGAGAGAGAGAGAGAGAGAGAGAGAATAAAACAAGCACGTGGAAGAGACACAGGTTGGCGCGGTACGTGTAGTCCTGACCGCAATGAAAATGATACGCGATTGGGTGGGGCACTAGTGAGGCGAATGGGTGAAAAATGGACCAAGGAAGTTGCTTTCTGCATTACAAGGCATTAAAAAAACGAAAAGAAAACGAAGTAGAAGATACACAAATATTAGAAGAAAACTGGTCAGGTGCTAGTAGTACTCGGTACAAAGATCATTACGTACCATTATATAGACAGTTCATGCTATTCCGGGATTAGAGAATCTCGACCATTTTTGCCTGTTATCGACGTTGATACTGGCAAGATATCGGTGTGAGGTATTCCAAGATTTCCAGGAATGTTTTAATTTCAATAATATAAACGTGACCTAAAGTCTTGCAGGAGGCAGGTGACCATTATTATGATAATCAGTAGTCCTCCATTCAGACTGGCTGGGTCGCGATAGTAAAAGTGAAACATCAGACTAGGAAGGAATGACTTTATTACTAATATGGCGCGTATCGGAATTTATCCATCATCAGATATCCAGGGGCGATTACTGCACATAGATATGGCTTTTCAAGTTGTGTGTGAAATAAACTTTCGCAGACCATTGGCACACAATCGGTCTGCACACAACACTACTGACTGTTTTACTTTCAAGTTTGTCATCGGATAGCAATTGACAAAAGAAATACACTCCTAGAAATGGAAAAAAGAACAAATTGACACCGGTGTGTCAGACCCACCATACTCGCTCCGGACACTGTGAGAGGGCTGTACAAGCAATGATCACACGCACGGCACAGCGGACACACCAGGAACCGCGGTGTTGGCCGTCGAATGGCGCCAGCTGCGCAGCATTTGTGCACCGCCGCCGTCAGTGTCAGCCAGTTTGCCGTGGCATACGGGGCTCCATCGCAGTCTTTAACACTGGTAGCATGCCGCGACAGCGTGGACGTGAACCGTATGTGCAGTTGACGGACTTTGAGCGAGGGCGTATAGTGGGCATGCGGGAGGCCGGGTGGACGTACCGCCGAATTGCTCAACACGTGGGGCGTGAGGTCTCCACAGTACATCGATGTTGTCGCCAGTGGTCGGCGGAAGGTGCACGTGCCCGTCGACCTGGGACCGGACCGCAGCGACGCACGGATGCAGGCCAAGACCGTAGGATCCTACGCAGTGCCGTAGGGGACCGCACCGCCACTTCCCAGCAAATTAGGGACACTGTTGCTCCTGGGGTATCGGCGAGGACCATTCGCAACCGTCTCCATGAAACTGGGCTACGGTCCCGCACACCGTTAGGCCGTCTTCTGCTCACGCCCCAACATCGTGCAGCCCGCCTCCAGTGGTGTCGCGACAGGCGTGAATGGAGGGACGAATGGAGACGTGTCGTCTTCAGCGATGAGAGTCGCTTCTGCCTTGGTGCCAATGATGGTCGTATGCGTGTTTGGCGCCGTGCAGGTGAGCGCCACAATCAGGACTGCATACGACCGAGGCACACAGGGCCAACACCCGGCATCATGGTGTGGGGAGCGATCTCCTACACTGGCCGTACACCACTGGTGATCGTCGAGGGGACACTGAATAGTGCACGGTACATCCAAACCGTCATCGAACCCATCGTTCTACCATTCCTAGACCGGCAAGGGAACTTGTTGTTCCAACAGGACAATGCACGTCCGCATGTATCCCGTGCCACCCAACGTGCTCTAGAAGGTGTAAGTCAACTACCCTGGCCAGCAAGATCTCCGGATCTGTCCCCCATTGAGCATGTTTGGGACTGGATGAAGCGTCGTCTCACGCGGTCTGCACGTCCAGCACGAACGCTGGTCCAACTGAGGCGCCAGTTGGAAATGGCATGGCAAGCCGTTCCACAGGACTACATCCAGCATCTCTACGATCGTCTCCATGGGAGAATAGCAGCCTGCATTGCTGCGAAAGGTGGATATACACTGTACTAGTGCCGACATTGTGCATGCTCTGTTGCCTGTGTCTATGTGCCTGTGGTTCTGTCAGTGTGATCATGTGATGTATCTGACCCCAGGAATGTGTCAAAGTTTCCCCTTCCTGGGACAATGAATTCACGGTGTTCTTATTTCAATTTCCAGGAGTGTATTTTTTCGAGAGGTATAATTACAGACTGACGATTTTCGTTTTTTTTCTTTGATTTTACTGTGAAACCTTGCTTCTTCCCGTATTTCATGATGCTAAGCCAAGGGGAAGTACCCTATAGGTTTTGATATGTGAGTTCGCGGGTATTAACACGAGTGACATAAATGGCCGTATCTTTCGATTATATTGACTTAGAAGTTTCAATGTTTTACACAGCCAAAGAGTCACATACCTCAGTATGTAACATCAGTTTCAACTTGATACGTTAGCCCGTTCCAGAGAAAAAGGGTTTCAACAGCCGGAGAGACAGACAGACGGACAACAAAGTGATCCTACATTTCGTTTTTTACCGATTCAGGTGCGAAACCCTTAAAAAACAGTGGCATCATTAATGTGTGCAGACCACGAGAGCAGTGCATGGAAAAATTTAGAGTCGTTTATCCAGTAGTGGATGTTGTTGTTGAACGTTATGGTAATCTGGTAGCAATGATAACAGATTTACCATTTAGAAGGTTCAGTCGATCAGAGGCAAGGGATGCAACGTGCGGTATTTGATATTATGCCCACAAAGCTGTAGATCTGCGACCAAATCCGAAATTCTGCCTTCACTACAGCCACATTAAGGGTGCAGCCGCACTGCGCACCGGGCCGAGCCAGTATGGGATGCACTGGAGCTGCCAGCACCCAGTCGGCACAAACACGCCGCCGACCAGGGAGTTCACTCTGAGCGCTGAGAAAGGGGCAAAATCAGCTTCTCTGATTTCCTTGCTGTAAAAACACTTGCAGGTATATATCACTACGCCACATCGTTTTATGAACTTATTTTTTCTTAGAGCCTTTACGTTCCTTGAGAAGTAAGAAAATGCGTAGTTTTCATTTCGCGTGATCTTTTAGTTCTGTAAAGTTTCTAAGTCGTTTTTGAAGAAAGGAAGCAATTAAAAAACATGATTGTGTCCACTTCGTCTATCTATTATGGATGTTGGCGTCCACACGATGCGTCTTTATTATGTGAACCGCACTACATAAGTAACTTTGCGCTTAATAATCCCGTCCACTGCTTTATGTTTCCTATTCAAGGTATCCTTCTTCGACTTTTTCTTCTTTTACTCTCACTCTTCCCTTCTATTATCAACTGTAGAAGCATATATTTGCCGTTCCATAAAATTCGTCCGAAGTACACTACTGGCCATTAAAATTGCTACACCAAGGAGAAATGCAGATGATAAACGGGTATTCATTGGACAAATATATTATACTAGAACTGACATGTGATTACATTTTCACGCAATTTGGGTGCATAGATCCTGAGAAATCAGTACCCAGAACAACCACCTCTGCCGGCCAGAGTGGCCGAGCGGTTCTAGGCGCTAAAGTCTGGAATCACGCGACCGCTACGGTCGCATGTTCGAATCCTGCCTCGGGCATGGGTGTGTGTGGTGTTCTTAGGTTAGTTAGGTTTAATTAGTTTTAAGTTCAAGGCGACTGATGACCTCAGAAGTTAAGTCGCATAGTGCTCAAAGCCATTTGAACCATTTGAACCACAACCATCTCTGGTCGTAATAACGGCCTTAATACGGTTGGGCATTGAGTCAAACAGAGCTTGGATGGCGTGTACAGGTACAGCTGCCCATGCAGCTCCAACACGATACCACAGTTCATCAAGAGTAGTGACTGGTGTATTGTGACGAGCCAGTTCAAATGGGACTTAACTTCTGAGGTCATCAGTCCCCCAGAACTTAGAACTACTTAAACCTAACTAACCTAAGGACATCACAAACATCCATGCCCGAGGCAGGATTCGAACCTGCGACCGTAGCGGTTGCGCAGTTCCAGACTGTTGCGCCTAGAACTGCTCGGCCACTCGGCCGGCAAGAGCCAGTTGCTCGGCCACCATTGACCAGACGTTTTCAGTTGGTGACAGATCTAGAGAATGTGCTGGCCAGGGCAGCAGTCGAACATTTTCTGTATCCAGAAAGGCCCGTACAGGAGCTGAAACATGCGGTTGTATATTATCCTGCCGAAATGTAGGGTTTCGCAGGGATCGAATGAGGGGTAGAGCCACGGGTCGTAACACATCTGAAATGTAACGTCCACTGTTCAAAGTGCCGTCAATGCGAACAAGAGATGACCGAGACGTGTAACCAATGGAACCCCATACCATCACGCCGGGTGATACGCCAGTATGGCGATGACGAATACACGCTTCCAATGTGCGTTCACCGCGATGTCGCCAAACACGGATGCGACCATCATGATGCTGTAAACAGAACCTGGATTCATCCGAATAAATTACGTTTTGCCATTCGTGCACCCAGGTTCGTCGTTGAGAACACCATCGCAGGCGCTCGCGTCTGTGATGCAGCGTCAAGGGTAACTGGAGCCATGATCTCCGAGCTGATAGTCCATGCTGCTGTAAACGTCGTCGAACTGTTCGTGCAGATGGTTGTTGTCTTGCAAACATCCCCATCTGTTGACTCAGGGATCGAGACGTGGCTACACGATCCGTTACATCCATACAGATAAGATGCCTGTCATCTCGACTGCTAGCGATACGAGGCCGTTGGGATCCAGCACGGCGTCCCGTATTACAGTCCTGAACCCACCGATTCCTTATTCTGCTAACAGTCATTGGATCTCGACCAACGCGAGCAGCAATGTCGCGATACGATAAACCGAAATAGCGATAGGCACCATCCGACCTTTATCAAAGTCGGAAACGTGATGGTACGTATTTCGCCTCCTTACACGAGGCATCACAACAACGTTACATCAGGCAACGCCGGTCAACTACTGTTTGTGTATGAGAAATCGGTTGGAAACTTTCCTCATGTTAGCACATTACAGGTGTCGCCACCTGCGCCAACCTTGTGTGAATGCTCTGAAAAACTAATCATTTGCATATCACAGCACCTTCTTCCTGTCGGTTAAATTTCGCGTCTGTAGCACATCATCTTCGCGGTGTAGCAATTTTAATGGCCATTAGTGTATTTTTACCAATTGAAGGAAGCTATTTAATTTAGCTATATAGAAAATACGGAATATTCTTTTTCAAAACCTTTCTACACTTGTAACGCTTTGAGGGATGAAATAGTGAAGGCAGCAGAGGATCAAGTAGGTAAAAAGACGAGGGCTAGTAGTAATCCTTGGGTAACAGAAGAAATATTGAATTTAATTGATGAAAGGAGAAAATATAAAAATGCAGTAAATGAAGCAGGCAAAAAGGAATACAAACGTCTCAAAAATGAGATCGACAGGAAGTGCAAAATGGCTAAACAGGGATGGTTAGAGGAGAAATGTAAGGATGTAGAGTCATATCTCACTAGGGGTAAGATAGATACTGCCTACAGGAAAATTAAAGAGACGTTTGGAGAAAAGAGAACCACTTGTATGAATATCAAGAGCTGAGATGGAAATCCAGTTCCAAGCAAAGATGGGAACGCAGAAAGGTGGAAGGAGTATATAGAGGGCCTATAGAAGGGTAGTGTAGTTGACGACAATCTTATGAAAGGGAAGAGGATGTAGACGAAGATGATATGGGAGATATGATACTGAGTGAAGAGTGTTTGACAGAACACTGAAAGACCTAAGTCGAAACAAGGCCCCGTGGGGACACCGGTGACGTGCTAACATGAAGAAAGTTTCCAACTGACAAAACTCTACCGTCTGGTGAGCAAGATGTATGACACAGGCGAAATACCCTCAGACTTCAAGAAGAATATAATAATTCCAATCCCAAAGAAAGCCGGTGTTGGCAGATGTGAAAATTGCTGAACTATCAGCTTAATAAGTTACAGCTGCAAAATGCTAACGCGAATTCTTTACAGACAAATGGAAAAACTGGTAGAAGCTGACCTCGGGGAACATCAGTTTCGAATCCGTAGAAATGTTGTACACGTGAGGCATTACTGACCCTACGGCTTATCTTAGAAGATAGATTAAGGAAAGGCAAACCTACGTTTCTAGGATTTGTAGACTTAGAGAAAGCTTTTGACAATGTTGACTGAATACTCTCTTTCAAATTCTGAAGTGGCACGGGTAAAATACAGTGGGCGAAAGGGTATTTACAATTTGTACAGAAACCAGATGGCAGTTATAAGAGTCGAGGGGGGAGAATGGGAATCAGTGGTTGGGAAGGGAGTGTGACAGGATTGTAGCCTATTCCCGATGTTATTCAAACTGTATATTGAGCAAGCAGTAAAGGAAACAAAAGAAAAATTTGGAGTAGGAATTAAAGCCCATGGAGAAGAAATAAAAACTTTGAGGTTCGCCGATGACATTGTAATTCTGTCGGAGACAGCAAAGGACTTGGAAGAGCAGCTGAACGGAATGGACAGTGTCCTGAAAGGAGGGTACAAGATGAACATCAACAAAATCAAAACGAGGATAATGGAATGTAGTCGAATTAAGTCGGGTGATGCTGAGGGAATTAGATTAGGAAATGAGACACTTAAAGTAGTAAAGGAGTTTTGCTATTTGGGGAGCAAAATAACTGATGATGGTCGAAGTAGAGAGGATATAAAATGTAGACTGACAATGGCAAGAAAAGCGTTTCTGAAGAAGTGAAATTTTTTAACATCGAATATAGTTCCTGAAAGAATTTGTATGGAGTGTAGCCATGTATGGAAGTGCAACGTGGACGATAAATAGTTTGGACAAGAAGAGAATAGAAGCTTTTGAAATGTGGTGCTACAGAAGAATGGTGAAGATTAGAGGGGTAGATCATACATCTAATGAGGAGGTATTGAATAGAATTAGGGAGAAGAGAAATTTGTGGCACAACTTGAGTAGAAGAAGGGATCGGTTGACGCTTGGTAGGACATGTTCTGAGGCATCAAGGGATCACCAATTTAGTATTGGAGGGCAGCATGGAGGGAAAAAATCGTAGAGGGAGACGAAGAGATGAATACACTAAGCAGATTCAGAAGGATGTAGGTTGCAGTAGGTACTGGGAAATGAAGAAGCTTGCACTGGACAGAGTAGCATGGATAACTGCATCAAACCAGTCTCTGGACTGCACAGCACAACAACAACAACAAACTCGTCGTATTAAACTGCTGAGCAATACTGATTGTTGGTTGGTCCTGTATTGTGCTTCTGAAGAGTGAAACTTTAATCGTAGTGAAATGCTAAATTTGAAACAATAGAAATGGATCTAAGTAAATCCAAAAGAAACTAACTGCGTACTCAACGAAAATTACTCAACTGAAACTGAATACTGAAGTACGTTCTGAAAGTTACATAACATGAAGTTCAATATCTGACTTGAAGTATCCACAAAATATAATACTGCCCAATGAGTGATTTACTCAAAAGGAAGAGCTTCACAAATTCAGCAGGTGAATTACGCATTGGTCCACCACTAGCCATTATGCAGTTGATTTAGTTGATAGAGTTGATAGAGTTTGGCAGGCACGCAAACAAGCAGTAGGAACGCTTACGAAGTGCAGGCGGGTACTATCTTGCTGAAATGTGACCCCAGGATGTCGTGGCATTAAGGGCAACAAAACGGGGCGCAGAATATGGTCAACGTACCGCTGTGCTGTAAGGGTGCCGCAGATGACAACCAAAGGGGTCTTGCTAAGAAAAGAAATGGCACCGTAGACCATAACTCGTGGTTGTCGGGCCGTATGGCGCGATAGTCTGGTTGGTATCCCACAATTCTCCGGGTCGTCTCCAGACACGTCTTCGGACTGGAATGTCATTGATAGGAGTAGAATTGTCTTCAGTATGAGCCCAGCTTCGAAATTATCCTTGATCACCGGTCTGAGGTGCCACTTCTTTTCATAGGAGGACCCCTTCGGTTGTTATTCGCGGCATCCTTACAGCATAGCGGTACGTGGACGAAATTTTACGACCCGTTTGCTGCCCTTAATGGCACTCATACAGCACAGCGGTACATTGACGATAATCTACGCCCCATTTTGTTGCCCTTATTGGCTCGCCGTCCTGGGCTTACATTTGAGCAAGATAGTGCTCGCCCGCACACTGCGAGACTTTCCGCTACTTGTCTTCGTGCTTGCGAAGCTCAACTCTGGCCAGCAAGGTCGCCGGATCTCTCCCCAATTGAGAACTTTAAGAGCATTGTAGGCATGGCCCTCCAGCCAGCTCAGGATTTTGACAACCTAACACGACAGTTGGACAGAATTTGTCACGATATGTCTCAGAAGGACATCCAGCAAACGCGTCAGTGCCAAACAGAATAACTGCTTGCATAAGGGCCAGAGGTGGACCAACGCATTCTTGACTTGTTCAGTTTTTGAAGCTCTTTCTCTTGAATAAATAATCCGACTTTCTCATAAATTAAGGATAATTGCAGAATGTGGGGCCAGACAACGTGGCACTACACAAAACTGGCGCTAATAGCATAGGCACATAGGGAACACACACGACACAGTTCTGTAAGACCACGGTATTGGTGATAAGTTCAGAAAACAGTCCCGAAACACATGTGCTACAAAACGCCACTGTTTCCTGCGCATGTACCTCGACATCAATATGGGATATGATCACCATGCACACGTACACAGGCTGCACAACGGATTGGCATACTCTAGATCAGGTGGTCGAACAGCTGCTGGGGTATTGCCTGTCATTCTTGCACCAGTGCCAGTCGGAACTCTTGAAGTGTACTAGGGGTTTGAAGACGTGCAGCGATACGTCGACTGAGAGCATCCCAGACTTGCTCTATGGGGTGTAGGTCTGGAGAACAGGTAGGCCACTCCATTCGACTGATATCTTTTGTTTCAAGGTACTCCTCAACGATGGCAGCTCGGTGGGGCCATGCGTTATCATCCATCAGGTGGAAGTTGGGACCCACTGCACCCCTGAGCCGGCCAGGGTGGCCGAGCGGTTCTAGGCGCTACAGTCTGGAACCGTGAGACCGCTGCGGTCGCAGGTTCGAATCCTTCCTCAGGCATGGATGTGTTTGATATCCTTAGGTTTATTAGGTTTAAGTAGTTCTAAGTTCTAGGGGACTGAGGGCCTTAGAAGTTAATCCCATAGTGCTCAGAGCCATTTGAACCATTTTTTGCACCCCTGAAAAGGCGGACATACTGGTCCAAAACGACATCCCGATACACCTGACCTGTTATAGTTCCTCTGTCAATTATATGCAGGAGTGTACGTGCACCAATCATAATCCCACCCCACACCATCAAACCACGACCTCCATACAGGTCCCTTTCAAGGAAATTAAGGGGTTGGTATCTGGTTCCTGGTTCACGCCAGATGAAAACCCGGCGAGAATCACTGTTCAGACTACACCTGGTCTCGTCCGTGAACATAACCTGGGACCACTGTTCCAATGACCATGTACTGTGTTCTTGACACGAGGCTTTACGGGCTCTCTGTGACCAGGGGTCAGTGGAATGCACCTTACAGGTCTCTGGGCAAATATACCGTCTCTGTTCAGTCGTCTGTAGACTATGCGTTTGGAGACAACTGTTCCAGTGGCTGTGGTAAGGTCCCGAGCAAGGCTACCTGCAGTACTCCGTGGCTGTCTGCGGGCACTGACGGTGAGATATCGGTCTTCTTATGGTGTTGTACAGTGTGGACGTCCCGTATTGTAGCGCCTGGGCAAGTTTCCTGTGTGCTGGAGTCGTTGCCATAATCTTGAGATCAGACTTTGTGGCACACAGAGGACCTGTGCCGCGACCTGCTGTGTTTGACCAGCCTCCAGTCGCCCTAGTATCTTACCCCTGATAACGTCATTAATATGTATTCTTTGAGCCATTTTCAACACACAGTCACCGTTAGCACGTCTGAAAACGTCTGCACACTTAGCCTGAAAACGACTGCACACTTAGTCGCTGCACCGTACTTTGACATGCACCAACACACCTCTGCGTATGTGGATTGCTGTTAGGCGCTACCGTGCGACGGCCGCAGGTCAAATGCACTGCATGGCCATTCGCCGAGGTGGTTTAAACCCGCAAACCTCCCACCGAGCTTTGTTTCACCATGTATCAGCATTATCCTTAATTTATGGGCATGAGTGTAGTACATCACTTCAACCGACTTCCGGCGTGTTCCGATAATTCCTTGGTGGTGCGTCGTTTCTTTTTTTTTTTTTTGTCTGTCTTATAGTGTATTAAAGCATGGTCAAATTCACATAAATCTTCAACAATACAAACGTATTCCATCTAAACACACACAGGCCTTGCAGCAGCCCCACTGACAGTATTAGATAGGAAATCACTGAATCCTCCAACTGCTGGCTCACATTCGTAGTGAATCGCAACTAGAAGGCACGTGAGTCTACAGCCAATGTTTTCGTCAAGTACCACAGGCACGATACTTTTCATGTGCACTGCTGCTCAAGAGGACACACCACAGCGACTGTCCACTTGAGTATATTAGCACAGCCACCTCTGGAGCCAAGACGCAAGTCGCCGTCCATCTACTCAGAACAGGAACCCATGTCCGCGCATTGGCTGCTAGCTCTGGCCCGACTCAAGCACCCTGTGCCACTGTTGGCCACGCGAACTTGTGAAACGTCCCCTTAGAAAAATTATACATGACTGTGCTTAAACTGACACACAGTATTTTTAGCGCAACGCAATCTGACTTTCAAAAATCCCTACAAAATAATGGCCCTGACTAACATTGACCTATACCTTTCACAGATCAGTTACCTCACCAACAATCTTCGTTACTCGAACTACTGCAATACAACGAGCGCCACTACTGCCAGCTAAACAAAAGATTCAAGCTACTGAAGGCACAACTACTGATAGGCATAGTTAGCAAATGAAAGATTTTGATAGAGAACGAACATTGTATTTACCTTAATAGTCATAATATATATAGCAATTTTGACATCCATTCTTACAAATATCAAAACTCCGCCATTTCTCTCCCCACATCCACCACTGCTGGCGGCTCACCTCCAACTGCGCAATGCTACGTGCTGTTAACATCCAGCTGCCCAACACTACAATGGCAGACAACAATGCAAACTAGCCACAGACTGCACACAGCACAGCTAGTGATTTTCATACAGAGCGCTACGTGGCGTTACCAATAAGAAAACATAAACAGCCTAGTTACATAGCCCCCATGGTCCCCACAAAAAATTTACAAACTGTTTTGGGCACTGGCCAATACCTATTTGTTAAAATTTTTCACAATTACAATAACAAAGAAATCAAATGCACACACTTATTGGTACAATGTTGGTCAAAAGCTAAAATTTTCTCAGAGTCCATAAAAACAGTCCTGATCGTTCATCACAGTAAAATAGCAGTGTTTTTCTCAAAGTCCGAGCAGTAAAAGAAAATGCACACGGAAGTATTGGATTTCCATGCAGTCTTGAAGAAGTAGTGTTGTCCTTCCAACGGAAAGACAGTGCTGACTCTTGACATGCAGACAGGTAATGGGCCACTTCAGAGCAAACCCACAGCAGAGTCAGTCGAAGTTTTGAAGAATACTGGTAGGTAGGTCATCACAGAGCAGACCCACTGTAATACTGGTAGGGAGTATGGTATTGGTGGGCCACCAGAGGTGCAGACCCACTGCAGTCCTTGTAGAAATAATGGTATTGGTGAGTCATCAAAGGTGTAGACCCACTGTAGTCCTTGTAGAGATAATGGTATTGGTGGGCCATCATAGATGCAGACCCTCTGTAGTCCTTGTAGCGATGGCTAGCAGCCATCCGTTGTGACTGTGCAGGTGCACAATCACCATCAAAGAGTCTTGCGGAGAATATGGCAAGTCCATAAACCACCACTTGTGCACTCACAACGCCCGCATCTCGTGGTCGTGCGGTAGCGTTCTCGCTTCCCACGCCCGGGTTCCCGGGTTCGATTCCCGGCGGGGTCAGGGATTTTCTCTGCTTCGTGATGGCTGGGTGTTGTGTGCTGTTCTTAGGTTAGTTAGGTTTAAGTAGTTCTAAGTTCTAGGGGACTTATGACCACAGCAGTTGAGTCCCATAGTGCTCAGAGCCATTTTTTTGCACTCACAAAGTTTTTGGAATTGTCCTTAAAACCAGCAATGCTGTTAATCAGTCCGTTGCTGAATTATTAACACACATGCAAGCACTAATAGTCCCAACTTCCCACATATTGTCCATATACTATGACCAACAGAAACGTGTGCAGTGAAATGTAACTTACAAGTTACTTAATTTTATGAACTGGTGTCAATTACAAATTTATAACATAAGAATACAATAAGAAAGGCACAAAATACATCATTAAAGAACATAACAATACAGATAACATTTGTAGTAATACGGGCTTTACAAAAGAATCGAAATAACATATACATCAGTGTTACAGGAATTATGACATAAGTACATACATAAAAGATCAGAATAACTTTCGAAACATCAACCCTACACATGAGCATTAAAACAAAACAGAACAAATAATGTCTAAACATCTTTACAAAGTAAATAACATAGTATTAGAAAAATTCTACAACATAACATCAGCTAAACACATAAAGACAGGAAAAACACAAATACACAAGTGTACACAAACACATAGAGGGATAAGACAAAAGGAAAGGACAGGGTTTGTTTTACTGCAGTATTTTGCATGGAGATCTCCCTTCGTTCATCATTATTCTTAAAAAGTTCTATCTAAGCCTGCTTTCTGTATTCTGTTCACATCCTCTTTCAAAAATAGTTTTTCTCCACTGTACACTACTTTTTTGGCCAAACCATTTTCTTATAGATTCTCAATGCATTTCTTCCAATTCATCATAGTTAGTTCCTCATATAGTCTACCCTCTCTTAAGCTAACTTAAATCTACTGAGCTCAGATATATATACCAAGGGACGAGGCAATGCAGCAGCACATAACAAATTAACACAAACAGCAATGACAAAAAAATGGAAATTGGCAAAGCAAGCAGCAGTAAATATAATAACTTATATCTAAACATGACAAACCCACAAGCAAAAAAAAAATATTACAGTAAAGATGGCCATGTGTAATACCTATGTCAGATCTTAACACTAGAGTGATGCATCACAAAATCTTACTCTGCAAGAAAGTCACCAAGTTGTTAAAAAAATTATTTATGCAATTCCTTTGAAGGGAAATGTCTATTTGTGCTCTCTTTTCTAAGAAAGTACATCACAAACGTATTCTTTACTGGGTCTGTAGACATTTTTTTTAACCAATGCTGCAGTGCAGCTAGAAACTAGATATTAAACGAAATGAGCAAATATATATATAAAGCAACATATGAAACGTCATTCACTAGGCAAATGGCGTCTCCAAAGACAAAAAAAATCTCTCAACTAGAAAGACAATAGATGTAAAATGTTTCTCATCATTTCATTAGGCATTTCAGTAAATATCATAAATTAAGAGCTCCACAGTGTAATCATATGTTTTCAAGTTTGAGCATGTCGTAATTGCGAAGATTTCGACAAAGAAATGGCAATAGCGAGGATAATGGCCTCCTTTTTTCTCCACCTGTGCCTCTTAAAGGCACACACTAATTGCTTTTATCCAGGCGACTGTTGCGCAGCTGGGTGCCGACGACGCATTACGTGAAGGTCATTTAACTTTCTTACCGAAATATTTACAACACCAGTTTGCACTACAGTGACAGTCTCATGTTAAAAATTTCACAGGTCGAGAATTTGCATTGCAAATGTGTAGAAACAAAATCCTGTGAATATAACAGTGTCCAAAAAATTTTCGCCAGCATTGTGATACATTCACGCATTTACACACATTTCGTAACTCTTTAAAGTACGATTCTTGGTTTCCATCATCCTTTTTCATAAGTCAGAGTCCCTAACCACTACTCCTTATTCCTTACCTTATTACACATATACATATTCATCAACACGTCTTCAATATTTCATCATAATAAATACATAGCATAATCAGATTCCTCATGTAGCGTCATCTCATTGACCATAAACATACCTCAACAGCATAATACACATCATCGTCGTAATAATAACATCATAACAGATGAATCACATCTCAAAATCGTCGTAGCTTTCTGAATATTTTAAAACCTAAAAAAAATTCTCTGCTCATTTCAAAAGTGTCATCTACCTCAAACATACTTAAAAAAATCATGATCCCATACAAAACACATCATTCAAAGCTCTCATAATATCACAATGGTTCCGAAAAATATGAACAGTTCACAAAGTACAGACGAAATACAATTTCGTAAGTGTGAAGTTATCCAACTGTGTAATTGCGTAAACATGTGTCACTGATGTAGTAAAAAAATGTTTGTTTCTCTGTTAAATAATCAGATAGTTGTGTAATTTGTGTGCTAGAGAAATATGGTACCGATGTGTAAAGTTGTAAAAGCAAATACCATATTAGCTAGGGCTCCTTGTGCTTGCCAAACACATGGTACACAAAGTAGGCGTGTACCCCCTGAAGATTAATGTAATTATACCCTCAGGTGTTACCAATTACAGCAATGGAATGAAATGTATCACGGAAAACCTTTGTATCATTGTACTTCAAATATCTTTAAAAATAAATGTTTTAAGTGCAAAATTAATCACTCAAATACGTGTACTGTAGCGCTAAACTGTGCGTCTTGTTGCAAGATAATCTCTGTGGAAGTGTCGTAGTTATCGTCCGCCGAAAGCTAAGTTCTGCAGAAGTCAATGTACTTACCTACTGATAAACAAAAGTGAAATGCTTTGCATATAGATATCTCAGTTATTACGCTTATTGCCGTGATGAAGAAAGTACTGTGCTGTAACGTATTGTTGTGCCACGGAAAAGGCTGTCTTATTGTAGCTATACCACAAAAGTTACTACTAAAACATGTTTTACTTTCCAGAATAATTCAGAAAAACTGTGCAGATATAAAACAGAAACACCGCAAAAGCAACATTGTAAATTGTCACTCATTAGTAGTGTCGTGATAAAATTGTGTAGCTGTCACATAAACTAACCACTGTGTCATCTGGTATCTCACAGAAAGTACTTTAAATCCAGAATGTATTTTCAAGTTATCCAAAATGTTGCATTAAAATCTCATTAGCAGTACTGGTAAATGTTCTAAGTATGTGAGCCTTATAGTCGTTATGTAATCGTGCAACTAACAAGCAAGAATGTACAAATAACAACACTATGTCGTCTGTTCACTATAACAATGCATTTGTAATTGCTGTTGAAATAAGTTCTCTTGGTTCTTGACTGGATATTTAACTTCAAACATTGTTGCATGTTAACAGATTCTAAGTCTGACAAAGCATACTAGTAATGTAAAGTGAAAAGTTATATGGCAAAGACAAAGTTAAAAAGCAGATTATCTCTCAATAAACGGTTTTACATGTGAAATATGTGTGCAATCTTTACTCTTCCTAGTGCGCAGAGGTTCAACTTGAACGCAATTATCATGTGGTATACATCGGTAAGGAATGCTAAAATTTTTCTCAAGGTTAGCGTCTATGTTATTTTTCTCTGAGCCAGCCAGCGAACATGGCTGCCTGCAGTGCAGGTCATTGTATATCTCTTTGTTGGCGCGCGTCGTTATTGGGATTTGGAGACCTAACTTCTACAAATTCACTTTGTCGAGAGGGACCAGCCGTGTATGAATCCCGCCAGTTCTGATGAAATTCAGGTCTGTCATTACGATCATATCGTCTGTCGTCATGTCGGTAGTTCCTATAGTTTCTTTCTTGTCGGTTAAGTGGTGGAGAATTTCTCCCTGAATTATCACTGCACGGTGGACCGTTGCGTCTGAAGTTATTCTGTCTCCCGTGATAATAATTATTTTGGTTCCCATATTGTCTGTTTCTCTGATTGTCTCTGTAATATTTATTACTACGGAAATACGATCTTTCTCTGAAACTATTATTCTGCCAATGGTTGTAATAAGGGTGGTGTCTGTTTTGGTCACGATTTACGTTGTAAGAATAGCCTCGTCGTGTCCAGTTATTATTTCTTTCATCGCGGAATTGTGACGGATGTGACCTGTAATTGTTGTGTTCCTGTTTTCGCGTTCCGCGATTGTCAGTGTCAATTTCCAATTCTTGTAACAGTCTCTGAAAAGGTTCAATGTCATCTTTGCAACGTCCTGCCAAAATAATATGCCGTAAATGTTCAGGTAGTTTGATTAAGCAAACACGGATGAGTTCTGAGGGGCTGTATGGGTTTGACAGGTACTGATTTTTGTGCAACAGGTCTTCAAAATATTTCACAAGACTGGAAAATTCAGATTGTTTGAAATGTTTCATCATTATGATGCTATGTTTTACTCGGTCTTGTGTAGCTTGAGACCAATACGCTGAGAGGAAGGCATGATAAAATTCTCCTTCACTGTGGCAATCGTGAATGACCGATCGCATTCTTACAGCTGGTTCATTCTCTAAATAGCCACACATAAATTCTAATCTGTGCTCTAATGACCAGTTGGGACGAAAACAATGAGAGAATTCATGGAGCCACGCTTGTGGATGAATGTCGTTCCCAGAATTCTTAAATGTTTTGAATTTACGTGTAGTAATGGACAGCTTACAGTCAAAATCATCGTGTCAGCGAGTAGCATATCGGTCATTGTTACGTCGTGTCGGCGGTTCCATCTCAAAATTCGGTGCACCTTGCCAATTTCTTTCATAATTTCCGAAATGCCCTGTGTTATTATTTTGTGGCTTTTCCATATTTCTAAGTCCCTCTTCCCGTGTTGGAGTGCGAGTATCCTCTGAAATATGTAATTTTTTTATTACTTGTGCCAACTGATCTTGTACTTCCCTGATTTCTCTTTTGTGTTGCGTATTAATTTGATTCTGATTTTGTTTGAATTTCTTAATTTGTTCATACTCTTCTGTGTCAGTGATGGCTACAGGTCTTGTGTCATTCAGATCATCATCTACCTTTGCAGATAAGTTAGTGAACTGATCCGAAAGTTCGGCTACTTTCTCCGATAGTGAACTTATTTCCTCAGTGTGTTTTTCTGAACCAAGTTTCAGAGTGTCCATTTGTGTTGAAATCGTATCTACTGTGTTCTTTAAGTTTTCCTGAGTGTTTGCAAGTTGCGTAACCGAATCTGTAGATGCAACTGAGTCAATTTTAGCTTGCAAGGTCTCATGATTTTCATGAACAATAGTTTGCAGTTCTTTTATGGCTGCTTCGTGATTCTGTAATGCATTTTCATGCCGCGAAAAAATTGGTTGAAAATGCTCACAAATTTGTGTTTTTACGTCATTAGAGACTTTTTGACATTTCGATTCGATTTTATGTAACTCAGTAGTTAAATATTCACGTGTTTGTTCAAGCGTGGTGTCTAACTTCCGAAGATTTTGTTCCATCGTGTCTAACTTTTGAAGATTTTGTTCCATTGTGTCTAACTTTTGAAGCTTTTGTCCCATTTGTTGCATTAATTGTAATAACAATGCACTGGTGTCTGAAACATGTTCCTCAGTGCTATTCGGCAATGCATTTGAACCGGCAATATTCGCATTTTGAAAAGCAGAAAATGTGTCTTGACTTATTTGAGAAAACGGTGAGGACGCAAAACATGAATTTACAGTATTTGCAAGTTTGTGCCCTGTCATTTCGGATTCCTGAGGCGAGCTGTTGCCGACCGATCGATCGATAATGCTTCCCTGTTGACTATTTGTTTCGCTGTCTACGCCATTATTTGCAGCCCGCTCCATTTCCCTATTCACAATTACCAAATTACTACTTTGAACATTAGTTAATTCATTACTCGGCGGCGCTGACACACTGCTTTCGTCTTCACTGTCATTTCTCAGTTTACTTTGGAGCCTAGTATTACGGTTTTCACACGCCATTATTGTCACAATATTTCACACAATAACACAGAAAAGCACAATTTGAAGAGCAAAAATAAGAGAACACATTAACGTAGCACTGAAAATAATATCTCGTTAATTGCAAGCGCAACTGCGAAATACTTGGTGCAAATCTACATGCATGCCACAACTGTTTTACTGTACAACAAAGAAAGACTGAAACTACAAAGGAGATTCTCTCTACAATTACGCGCTAGCAATAAACAAAAGCTACACTAATTACACAAACTACAAGAAAAAGTCAGAAGATTCCAGTGAAGTATCCTCGGGTAAGGGTCGACATGAAACGTCCCCTTAGAAAAATTATACATGACTGTGCTTAAACTGACACACAGTATTTTTAGCGCAACGCAATCTGACTTTCAAAAATCCCTACAAAATAATGGCCCTGACTAACATTAACCTATACCTTTCACAAATCACTTACCTCACCAAAAATCTTCGTTACTCGAACTACTGCAATACAACGAGCGCCACTACTGCCAGCTAAACAAAAGATTCAAGCTACTGAAGACACAACTACTGATAGGCATAGTTAGCAAATGAAAGATTTTGATAGAGAACAAACATTGTATTTACCTTAATAGTCATATATATGTAGCAGTTCATGACATCCATTCTTACAAATATCAAAACTCCGCCATTTCTCTCCCCACATCCACCACTGCTGTCGGCTCACCACCAACTCCGCAACGCTACGCGCTGTTAACATCCAGCTGCCCAACACTACAATGGCAGACAACAATGCAAACTAGCCACAGACTACACACAGCACAGCTAGTGATTTTCATACAGAGCGCTACGTGGCGTTACCAATAAGAAAACATAAACAGCCTACTTACACTTGCAGCTCCGCTCTTACATCTCTCGCCCGTCTCAGTTGCTCCCCTGTTGTCCTTCCACAGTAGCCCTGCACAGAACGCCTTCCTCTCCGGCCAAGGCTTCACGCGGCTCGAGCGTGGCGATCTCTGGCTGACTGGGTGACAGGAAGACTCATCGCAACGGACGGAAATGCAGCCTGTCGTAACTCACGGCACACTTGTAATAAACGACACATCCATTTCGTATATTCCAAACAAGTTCTACATTTAAAAAAATTATTCTCTGCTGCTATGAATACCAAGAACGAAGTGTTTGGATTAAAAAGAGCGTAACACAGGGATGTAGTCTTTCGCCCCTACCGCTCGACCTATACATCAAAGAAGCAATAAATGGTTCAAATGGCTCTGAGCACTATGGGACTTAACATCTGTGGTCATCAGTCCCCTAGAACTTAGAACTACTTAAACCTAACTAACCTAAGGACATCACACACATCCATGCCCGAGGCAGGATTCGAACCTGCGACCGTAGGAGTCGCGCGGTTTCGGACTGAGCGCCTAGAACCGCGAGACCACCGCGGCCGGCGAAGAAGCAATAATAGAAGTAAGAGATAGGTTCAGGAGTGGAATTAAAATTCATAGTGAAAGGATATCAGTGATATGATTCGCTGATGACTTTGCTATCCTCAGTGAAAGCGTAGAAGAATTACATGATATGCTGAATGGAGCCGGGCGGAGTGGCCGTGCGGTTCTAGGCGCTACAGTCTGGAACCGAGCGACCGCTACGGTCGCAGGTTCGAATCCTGCCTCGGGCATGGATGTGTGTGATGTCCTTAGGTTAGTTAGGTTTAATTAGTTCTAAGTTCTAGGCGACTGATGACCTCAGAAGTTAAGTCGCATAGTGCTCACAGCCATTTTCCTGAATGGAATGAAACGTCTAATGAATGTAGATTATGGACTGAGAGTAAATCGAAGAAAGACGAAAGTAATGAGGAGTAGTAGAATTGAGAATAGCGAGAAACTTAACGTCAGAATTGATGGTCAGGAAGTAAGTGAAGTTAAGGAATTCTTCTACCTAGTCATGACCGACAGAGCATGCACGACATAAAAAGCATACTAGCACTGGTAAAAAGGGCTTTTCTGGCCAAGAGTAGCCTACTAGTGTCAAACATAGAGCTTAATTTGAGGAAGAAGCACAGCACTGTATGCTACAAAAACATGGACTGTGAGAAAAACGGAACAAAAGAGAATCTAAGGATTTGAGATGAAGCGCTACAGACGAGTGCAGAAAATTAGGTTGACTGATAAGGTAAAGAACGGGGAGGTTTTGTGCAGAATACCTCAAAATATGCTCCTGTGAGTTAGCACTTTCTTCAGCCGTCCCCTTCAATTACACTAAAGTACAAATGCATTAGCTGGCATATGCAGGATATTTCGCTATGACGATGTGCAGGAATCAGTGACCCTCTATGCAGCTGCGAGCACAAAGAACTGTCCTGTCGTTGGACAATCCCACCATAATAACATCTCGTAATACTGTCAAAAACGCATTGGCGATGTGCGCTCTAGCTTTTCCCTCCCTGAAATAACTTTCTTCTCCTCAGTTATTAGATCTCTGAGGAAAGGATGCAATATATTGTTCGCGTACCTACCAGAACTAGGCGGAAAAAATTGTTGCAATAATTTATATTACACTAATTGCTGACCACAGTCAGATTTCTACATAATATAAATCCTTTGCGTGTAACTAATGAGGATTTTCAAAACTGCAAGTTCGCTTGGACCAGTGCTGTTTAAAACATGCCGTCTGTAAATAATCCAGTAGAAAGCGTCGGATGCTCTTTAAGACTGTTTTCAGGTGATGGGGTTATCTATAACAAAATACACTCCTGGAAATTGAAATAAGAACACCGTGAATTCATTGTCCCAGGAAGGGGAAACTTTATTGACACATTCCTGGGGTCAGATACATCACATGATCACACTGACAGAACCACAGGCACATAGACACAGACAACAGAGCATGCACAATGTCGGCACTAGTACAGTGTATATCCACCTTTCGCAGCAATGCAGGCTGCTATTCTCCCATGGAGACGATCGTAGAGATGCTGGATGTAGTCCTGTGGAACGGCTTGCCATGCCATTTCCACCTGGCGCCTCAGTTGGACCAGCGTTCGTGCTGGACGTGCAGACCGCGTGAGTCGACGCATCATCCCGTCCCAAACATGCTCAATGGGGGACAGATCCCTAGATCTTGCTGGCCAGGGTAGTTGACTTACACCTTCTAGAGCACGTTGGGTGGCACGGGATACATGCGGACGTGCATTGTCCTGTTGGAACAGCAAGTTCCCTTGCCGGTCTAGGAATGGTAGAACGATGGGTTCGATGACGGTTTGGATGTACCGTGCACTATTCAGTGTCCCCTCGACGATCACCAGTGGTGTACGGCCAGTGTAGGAGATCGCTCCCCACAGCATGATGCCGGGTGTTGGCCCTGTGTGCCTCGGTCGTATGCAGTCCTGATTGTGGCGCTCACCTGCACGGCGCCAAACACGCATACGACCATCATTGGCACCAAGGCAGAAGCGACTCTCATCGCTGAAGACGACACGTCTCCATTCGTCCCTCCATTCACGCCTGTCGCGACACCACTGGAGGCGGGCTGCACGATGTTGGGGCGTGAGCGGAAGACGGCCTAACGGTGTGCGGGACCGTAGCCCAGCTTCATGGAGACGGTTGCGAATGGTCCTCGCCGATACCCCAGGAGCAACAGTGTCCCTAATTTGCTGGGAAGTGGCGGTGCGGTCCCCTACGGCACTACGTAGGATCCTACGGTCTTGGCGTGCATCCGTGCGTCGCTGCGGTCCGGTCCCAGGTCGACGGGCACGTGCACCTTCCGCCGACCACTGGCGACAACATCGATGTACTGTGGAGACCTCACGCCCCACGTGTTGAGCAATTCGGCGGTACGTCCACCCGGCCTCCCGCATGCCCACTATACGCCCTCGCTCAAAGTCCGTCAACTGCACATACGGTTCACGTCCACGCCGTCGCGGCATGCTACCAGTGTTAAAGACTGCGATGGAGCTCCGTATGCCACGGCAAACTGGCTGACACTGACGGCGGCGGTGCACAAATGTTGCGCAGCTAGCGCCATTCGACGGCCAACACCGCGGTTCCTGGTGTGTCCGCTGTGCCGTGCGTGTGATCATTGCTTGTACAGCCCTCTCGCAGTGTCCGGAGCAAGTATGGTGGGTCTGACACACCGGTGTCAATGTGTTCTTTTTTCCATTTCCAGGAGTGTAGCAACGCCAGAAGGCAGTAGCGATATGTAGAATGACGTTCACAGGAGAGCCTGATCAGTGGCTCAGGCTCCAACAGTTGACCCTGAACGTAAATAAATGTAACATGTTGCTCATACATAGGACAAGAAAGCCACTACAGTACAACTACACTATTCGTGAGAAACTGCTGGAGACGGTATCCAGAGGGACGTTTAGTGGAATGGTCGCATAAAACAATTGGAAGGAAAAGCGGGTGTCAGGCTGATATTCATCGGAAGAATCTTACGGAAATGTAGCTCATCCACGAAGGAAGTCCCTCATAATGCACTTCTTTGACCGATACTTGAGTGTTGTTCATCAATATAGGGTGTAACACCCCACCCGTCACTTATCTGGTTTTGGCGCGTGTTCACCCCAGCTAATTGACTAACAGATTAACAGAGAGTGCAAAACTGCCGCAATATCAGATAACGCAAAGAAAGTAATAAGGCCCTATGACTCTTGATTGAACTGCGGTGGCAGTGTTGACATTAATTCATTCAGAATTGATCACTTTTAATTAAAAAGGGGTGCACATTGACGTTATATGCAGCTATTGAACACCAGATCCAAATGTTGAACATAAAATTTATTAAGAAAGTGACTTGGGATTTCAACTACTTGACTGAAAACAGATGCAGTCGATTATCACAAATTTATTTTAACTCACGACCTTCAATCATCACATTACATGACTCTCCTACCAGGCAATGATAATAAATTGCGTTTGCATGGAGTAAAGCTCGATAACTCAAGAGTAATTCCTATCGACTGACCCAGGCATAATGCGAAGTGCGAGAAGAATTCTACGCTACATGGCCCATGAAACCCTTGTGGAAACTTTGCCGATGTGATCCAACAAATTAATCAGTGGCCGGAGTGGGCGCAAGATCACCGAATACAGTGTGGTGGAACGGCATCGTTGTGTGGACGTCGGCCGACCTCGTGGTGCTGCAAGGCTGCGCTCGTCTATTCACTCCTAGCTATCTTGCTCAGTATGTTGCTGAACCAAAACTTTCTATCTCCAAGCTCAATCCTTGCATTTGCTAAGTCCTAAACTATAGAGATGCTCACTCTTTCTCAGGCAAGCTGAGTAAAGAACGCCACGTCCGCACTCTAGGCAAGCTGGGAATGGAAGACCTCTACCGAGACTTCTGCCAGTCCGCTCTTCACCTCGGTTTCCCCTCCAGCAAAATCACTTATGCCAATTGTAGCACAAGTTGCGTTAATTATGTGTCGCTTCCCAGCCCTGACCAATGCCTGCTCTGGGAAGTGAACAAATTCCCACAAAATTTCCCTTCCTCTCAACTTCTTCTATTTAGCTCCCCCCAGGCCACCCATCAAGGTTAGCGTCTGCACAAACACCAAGTTTTCCGGAATTCTGACTCCCAGGAGAGTACTTCAAATTCCTTGGTTCTACGTTCCCACCAGAGGCCGGTGTATTTCATGCTGTCGCATGACTTCAGGCTCTGCGGACCGTGAATTCAACGTGAAGTTGCTATAGTCACGAACACGCATATTTTGACCTCTGTTGACCGCTCCACCGTAGCTTGCACGGCTTTGTCGCATGTTTCACAGAAAACTGGACGACGGACATTTATCAACAGGCGTATAAGTTCTCCGTCTGTTTCTCGGTACACCAGCATGGAGCCGGGGTCAACAACCCACTCACTGTCACCCATCTTAAGGCGGCTGGAGGCCGTGCACCGTTACCGCTTTCTCAGAGCTTGAGCCGCCCTAAGCTGCCTATTGTCGCTTCCCTTAGCCACTCCACTGGCCGACCACGGTCAAATACTTCCCTGGGGTGAACTAGCGTCCAGTAAAGCGACTCGTTTCCACAAAGTTTTCATGTTTTGTGAATTACTTTAAAACCATCACCTGACATTAATTATTCCAATACATCCAAATGTACCCTCTACAAGATGCATTGTGCCTTGTCAGTCATTTTGTTGAGCCCTACTGTTCGCTCAACATGAGTTAGGTGATCTTTAATGACTTCATGTAAGGGGCATAGTCCTTGCCATCTTACAAGGGTCCTGACCAGGTAGGAACTGATAGAAGAGAGAGAGAGAGAGACGCAACCAAGAGCTGCCCGTTTCGTCAAGGGATCGTTTAGTCAGTGCCAGAGCGTAACCTGAAAAAAACTCGATTGGGAGACGTTACAAGAGACGCGTTGCGCATCATGGATAGGTTTACAATTGAAACTTCGAGAAAGCGCTTTCTGAGAAGAGTCTGACAGCATATACACCTCGCGTGATGACCACGGCGAGAAAATTAGAGAAATTAGAGCCAATACAGAGGCGTACCGACAACCATTTTTCCCTCAGGCCATTCGCTCTAGCAGTATGTGACTTGGTGAATGGACGCTCTACCGTTGCTTTGTTTAGTTTCTGTTTGAATTCGTGAATAGCGGTGTTTGTAGTAGAGGCCACTGTATGTCGAGTTACACAGCGCAACAATTTTTCCTTTCCTCTTTCCAAGGCCGCTCCTATGTCGTCTACTTCTAGCACAGTTAAAACCGGTACGCCACCCGCCACAGTGTCCGCACAGAGGGCCCAAGAGGCAGGCAGCGACCGCAGGCTGCCCACAGTGGTTTGATTCCCACACAACAGAGGACCAGCGCTTGCGCCATGCACGAAACAACATGGCTAACATTCTGCGGTAGAGCAACATATCAGGGTCGCGTTTCTTATTGCTGTTGACATTGTTGTCTTATGAAGCATTTAAAAGCGTTCTTTGTGTTTTCCCTTAGGCTCTTGAAGTGAAGGGATCGCCAGGAAAACTGTACGCTCTTCAGGGAGACGTGGGGAAAGTAGAAAGCATCCTCTCAGCTTTCAAATGGATAAGGGAGAATCTCAATGGAGTCGACATCCTGGTCAACAGCGCCGGTGCCGACTACGAGACTGATTTTATATGTATGTATGGAAATATTTCACATTTTAATGAATTTACGTTTGAAGTGATGTGTAAATGATCAAAAATGTGAAAAATGCATTATCAAACTTCTTGGCATGTTAAAACTGTTTACCAGACCAAGACTCGAAGTTGGGACCTTTGCCTTTCATGGGCAAGTGCTCTACAAACTGAACTGCCAAAGCGCGACCTCCGAAACAGGAATCCATTTTGGGTAGCTCAACTGGGAGGGCACTTGCTCTCGAAAGCCGAAGGTCCCGAGTTCGACTCTCGGTCCGGCACACAGTTTTAATCCACCAGGAAGTTTCATATCGGCGCAGACACCGCTGCGGAGTGAAAATTCATTCTGAATGCATTATCAGCTACAGTAAAAATTTACTAATATTGCAGCTTATCTATACATTTTAATATCGACAAAGAAGTACGATACACGTCAAGACAAGGAGACGAATCAGACGTGTGTCGCCACTGCGAACAGAATTAACGCCTACTGGTCCGGCACTCTGGCCAGGTTGGGTGCAGCCTCAAGGTCTCTCGTCCACACTCGTATGGTAAATGGTAGGTTGGCTTCCTGAGCTGTTATTCCACAGAAACACAATAAATGCTTAACACAATTTGTACGATTCACAGGACGATCTCCTCTATTGTGGTGTGTGACAATTGTGGTGAAAATGACATTCAGATCTCTATTTAACCTAAAAATGACTGGTGAGTTACAAATTATGAATTGGAGATTGCGCCTCCTCAGTGATACCTAACGAAAGTAGCACAAAGGCCAAATAAAAAAAGGACTTAAAAATACGCTGGTTTCAGAAGAATTAATAATTGCAGCACATACAGTGTTTTATCATATTTGTTAAAAAGAAATAGTAGAGTTAACGGCTTTATAAAAAACGTTTCCCAAAGTCAAACCATGACCAGCTTTGAACATCACTGTATAGATTTATTCTCATGTAGTAACAAAATTGTGTTTTCGTCTTTACATATTCCATCGAGAATCAACATAATTGAGTGTTTTGGTGGATGCATTTTGGTGAGGCGATTGCACACTCTAACCTTGTATACCAGTAACACAACCAGTTTGTAGTTGCAACACTTCTTTATTGATTACACACACACACACACACATGAATTCATCAGCAGTAATAATCAATTAACAGCATTTGCATATCAAGGCCCTATCCACAATTTGTATTTACAATATTAACCGTCACACTTGTAACAACGACCCCTTTACGTGCCGGTAACAACAACCAGAATAATAGATGAAATAGATAATCAAATGTTTACAATGTCGGCTATCGCCTTTCTCACTCAGTTTTACACTTACTGAAAAGGTAAAATTAATTTGATGCTATCTGACCTGAAGGGTACTATTAATTGTTCTGTTTACACTTAGCATTCTACTACACTCAACGTCCGGAAGATTCTAGACCTTATGCAAGTTTAAGACAAAACGTCAATTTGATGAACATGTGATGAACGCGAGCAAACGTTAATCTATTACGATTTCACAAACACACGATCCAAAGGGTGAACTTATACTCAACTTTGGGCAGTAGGTAATCTTCTGCCTAAATCAATCCTCTCGTTGAATGGAATAGAGAAATCGCGCTTTAACGGGGTCCGGACGGCCATGAGTTCAAATCCTGAGATTTCCGTCGCGAGGCTAGATTTGCTCGCGTCGACCACTATACACGTTTCTGAAAACAGGAAAACATGAGCGGCAGACACACTATAGTATATACAAGTTACGCAAATATATATACAGAAAAGCAATACCTTAATATAAACATATTACAAGTTAACCAATGAACAGAATTAAGGAGCTTAGTTTTCTTTGATAAAAAAAAAAGAAAAAAAGAAATTGTCTAGATACTACGTGAAGAGATGTGTCAGTCCACACCCAGTGACTTAAGGTCCACCTCACAAGACAATCTGTCTTTGCTGAATGGCTGACACCACATAAATTAAACGTGCAGTACCTAACGTGACAATCAACCTTGAGATAGGTACTTGAAATATCAATAGAAAACTAATGTCACTTCAATAGGTCTCTAATGCAATAAGCACGGCCCCTATGGCCACAGACCAAAATACACACGGCCTCTATCCGACCATAAAACACAATGTGACCTATACTTATCATGGCCACTTGCGTTCCATACACACAAGAAATTATTAAGAAACAGCAACTACCACTAATTCGTAAAACCAGAAAATTCTAAATCTATAACTAAATTACGAAATGACGTTCAAGTGAACCAGCTACGCCGGCCGGGGTGGCCGTGCGGTTCTAGGCGCTTCAGTCTGGAACCGCGAGACCGCGACGGTCGCAGGTTCGAATCCTGCCTCGGGCATTGATGTGTGTGATGTTCTTAGGTTAGTTAGGTTTAAGTAGTTCTAAGTTCTAGGTGACTGATGACCACAGATGTTAAGTCCCATAGTGCTCAGAGCCATTTTAACCATTGTTTGAACCAGCTATCTTCAGCGTGCCACTAAGCACCAAATCCAAACTTATAAATGCGAGGCGCTATTTCTAGCCACTTTAGTAACATAATTTCATGGCCGTTCCAGAACATAACTCACCTAGCCACCACTGTAGAGAATGTTTTGCTGGCCACTAGCACGAGCAACTGCAACAGTCAACAGTCCTTGGCTCTGAGAACTATGGGACTTAACTTCTAAGGTCATCAGTCCTTTAGAACTTAGAACTACTTAAACCTAACTAACCTAAAGACATCAGACACATCCATTCCCGAGGCAGGATTCGAACCTGCGACCGCAGCGGTCGCTCGGTTCCAGACTGTAGCGCTTAGAACCGCTCGGCCAACACGGACGGCCAACAGTCCTTAAGAACACAATAATATTCACTATATATAAAAGGAGAACCCCACCACGAAAGCTTGGCGATTAACTTTTTCTTCTTCATGTGAAATTCTCAAGCCATCCATCCGCATAGCTCTCGAGGTATTAGCAAATCCTGGTCGCCACTGGCCAGCCGTGTCAATACAACTTTAACACTTTCCGGCAGCGGCCCATGCTTCTTCGTTGCTCCAACTCAAGTGGTCCTCACGGCATATAGCCATTCCACGTGACGTCGTGTCGCCAACTCCCCACAACGACAACATCGTAAGCACGTCACGTTACAGACTTACTCAAATCATGCGCGGACCCATGCTCCTCGACTTGCGCACGCGCGCCACCATAAAAATCCTGCCTCAAAGACGCAAAGAGAACAAGGCACATGGACAACGATCAAAGATGGAAGTAAGAAACGATATCGCCTGGCGCCAGAAACCCACCGGATCAATCTCCCCCCCACATAGATAACCGGGGGGGGGGGGGGAGGGAGGGTTTGTTATGAACCGCGGCAGACTATGGGGTACCCCGCCGGTTCCCGAGTTTAACCTGACTGAGATGCACCCTGGAATTACGGCCAGACGAGAGATCCTTGACTACAAGGTTGACTGGACTAAGGATTTTCAGTACCCGGCACGGGCCCCCGAATCGTAGCATAAGCTTGCCTTTTGGACCAAACCTGGTACCGCCAGCAACATCCCTGACGAACACGAGATCCCCGACCTTACCCTGAAAGGGGCGCCTACCTTTGTTATACCGAGTGGCTCTGCGCCGGTGGACCAGATCGATATTATTTTTAGCCCATTTCCAATTTTCCCGCAAAGTCGCCGGAGTAACCTGGCATGGAAGAAGGTCGTTAATGTCCCATAAATTGGAGAGTGGCGAGTTCGGGACATAAGCAAACATTAAACAGCTAGGCGCAGTGCCCGCGGACTCATGCCTGGCAGAGTTGAAGGCTTGGCTCAGCCAGGGTAAGGTAGCATCCCAACACGTCTGTGTTCGTGAATGATAAATGCAGAGAGTGGCCTTGAAATTCCGATTGACACCCTCGGCGGAGGATGACGTCAGATAATAGGGAGTAGTTGTGATGTGTTTGATCCCATTAGCAAGGCAAAACCCTTTGAACACCTTAAATAAGAAGGTGGGAGCATTGTTGGAGGCCCAAACCAGGAGATGATCCTGGACAGCTGTTGCACCGTAATTTTGGCAGTAACGCCACGAGTGGGCAGCAGCCACGTGAAACGGGTGAAGGCATCAACGACAACCAGTATGTACCTGTTTCCTCTTGTAGTACGGGGCAGAGGGCCGATGTAATTGATAAAAGTCCGGTCCAAGGGGTACTCTTCCCTACCTGACTGTAACAACCCCTTGCTCGGACCCGCATCCGGTTTGGCATGCCTACATCGAACACAGTCCCCTACAAATTGCCTAATGTCCCGGTAGAGCTTGGGCCAAAACATACTTTCACGAACGCGGTTCAGAGTTTTATAGAATCCTAAATGTCCCCCAACGGCTGAATTGTGAAAGTACCTAAGCACCATGTCAATTAGCTCCTGAGGGACACATACCTCAAACTGATCCTGATCTTCCTGTCTACAGAGAAGCCCCTTTCGAGACAACCTCTTCATCAGCCAATTGTTGCCTGATGGGTCCCCAGCGCGGATCTTGGGCCTGTTTGGGGGCTAGGTCACAGAATAGCCCAGGACTTTCAGACAGAAGAAAATTGGTCTCAAGGCTAGGTTCTACTGATTCCTCATCTTCCGGGGAATGGCCTGAAAATATGTGACTTAGAGCATCGGCTACTTCGTTCTCACTCCCTCTAATATGAACAATGAAACTTCAACACGAGCACGACACGTACCATGTCTCCTTTTAACTTATGTTCTTGATAGAGTTCTTTTTTAAGCATAAATCTCCGTATTATCATCTGTAAAGTGTGAGACGTACTTTTATAAACTGCTTCTTGCTCTGAAATTGTTGCTCCAAACTGTGATTTAAATAATGTGACCATATTTAGAAAAGTGACTGATGTTCAACTGTGTTGACTTGTACAGCCGGTAAAACAGAACACTGGAGACAGATGTTTGAGGTGAACGAGCTTGGCCTGGCCATCTGTAGCAGGGAGGCGGTCCAGGACATGATGAGGAGGGGTGTCGACGACGGCTTCATCATCCACATCAGCAGGTAGGAGCCAGCACTGACGTGACCAGGCTCGTAAAGGCGACAAAACACGCACACACACACACACACACACACACACACACACACACGTAAGCAGGTAGGTGCCAGCGCTTAGATGATGAGGCTCCTAAAGGCGACCGCCCCCCCCTCCCCCCCCCCCCCCACCCACACGCACACACACTTTCACGTCAGCAGGTAGAGGCCAGGACTTTGATGAGGCCCCTACAAGCGTCCACACACACACACACACACACACACACATGTTCAAACTTCTGTGAATAATTTGGTAAGTAGATGCTGCAGTAGTGACTGTAGTGGGACTAATTCTAGTAGTGATTCATCTGTCACACAAGCAGTACTTCACATCCTTGTTGACATTTAGGTATATACTACTTTTCTTCTTTTAGTGACAGCCATCGTAGACCCTAAATTTCCCAAAATTCTTGGTAACCAAAAATCAAATGCTTACTGACATAAAGAGTTCGCAACCTCGATACTGATGATGAACGTTGCGACACTCTTTGTTCTCATACGACGTCAGTATACATTTGTACATAAAGTGTGGGTGTCAATGGTACGTTATGATATTTCACACAAGAAAGAAGTTCTATTTCGACCTAGCTGTGTTTATTGATACCAAATTTAAATACTTTCGATTTCAGTCCCAAGTGGTTCGAACTTCAGGCTTCTTACACGGATGCAAGACCTGATCTAAATCTGCAAAATATGTCGTCTCTTGACACAGAGCAGAACAAAATTTATTAATAGGTCAACATAAGTACTAAGACTCCTTACTCATACCGACTGACACATTCGAAATATTGCGGATTTAGATTGAAAATTGTATACTTGTCAAGTGCTTGAAGTTGCAGTTATTAAAAGAAAGATATTTTGACAACTAAGTGTTATTTCGTTTCTTTTTCTGTAAAATATTGCTAAACACTGTTGGTTGGGTTTCTGCTTCAGACCTAAAAACTGTAGCAAAGGCACTTTTTATTTCTTGTGAATACTCACTTGAGCTGTATTAATTTTACAAATGAGACTGCACAGGTCACCCTGCGTTTATGCGTTTTATGGGCTGATAGCTTCTTGTCTGCATAGCCGTCGTAGGAATATCTTTAACTGAAGAGTAATTACTTTTGTGTACTCTTTCCGAGAATATCGGTAGTAGATATATGGTCCTAATTCTGTATGTCACACACCAAGGATGCATGATACAACGGAAAACGTACGTATATGTCCGTTAATTGGTTTAAAATAGTGTTAGTCGATCTGTTCGTACTAATTATTAAATCTTTCTGAATATCGCTGTTGATTAGTGTCTGAGTGGGAGTGGGAATTTTTCATCCTATGGTAGAAACGCTAGTGACAACATGTGTTACTTTGGAACCAGGGCAGATGCCTGACATCAACCATTTTACTCTGTAATTCTCTTTAACACTTGCTGAATGATGCTGACACTAATAAAAAGTATCAAAATACCTACTGACAAGAGTATGATTCCGAATACTAACTTTTGATCCACGGTTATAGAATGTTACAGTCGACTATTAACGCTCTAAAACTGTTACGGATGAAATTAAAAGCGCAGTGTACACATAACGCATCGGCACCTTTCATACAACTTACAAGAAAAATGTGACCTGCACTATTTAATTACAGTTGCTAAAAATCTACCTGCTGAACAGAGTTTTACGATATTTCTCGATAATACTGAGTTCTTATGGGAACGATCAATAAAGGTCGGGCACATACGAGAGCTGCAGAAAGAATAATGGGAAAGTTTTCTCAACTATTTTGTTAAATAACTAGCTTAACGTCCACTGCTTCGCTTGCACAGACTGTGTGGTATGCACAGAGGGTTTTTCTTTTTCATTAATCGTATTTATAAGTTACTCACAAATTTTAAAACCTTCTAAACTTTTCACGTCAATTAAAGCCATAGAAGAATGGTTTTTTTTCCGATTTTACTTTCTCCCAAAAAGCGATTCTCGTAGCTGGAGTCCAACGTTTTTGTTAGTCATGACTTTTGCGTTCTTGCGGTGATATTTCAATAAAAACTTTCGTCCTCTAACACATATTTTTTATACCTAATCGAGAAGTGAAGTAACAGTTTTCATAAAACTATATTCAAATTTTTTTTAAGTGACGAAATATTTTCTTAAAAATTTTCATCCACTATTTCACACTTTATGGGACTGGATTTTCAAAATCCGTGAAACATGTGGTTATTATTACTAACAGAGGACCCAAATACAAATTTTTGCAGATTTAGGTTTGAAAATGCTTTCATAATTAAATAATATCTTAAAATTTTCATCCCCAATTTAATCTCTTTAGGGGACCGAATTTCCAAAACCACTGAAGGATGTTTCCTTTTTTTTTGCTTCTAAGCGAGAAGTCAGTTACCAATTTTCATAGATGTAGCTTTAAAATGCGTTAGTAATTCTTTAACAGTGCCTAATTTTTTAAAAAAATCACATACTATTTTACCCCGTTGGTGATAAAATTTCCAATAAGTATGGAACACAATTTTTTTATTTATGACTGAGAAGTCAAACTCTAATTTTCGTAGCTCTAGCTTCAAAATTGTCTTAATAGGTACATGTTTCCATAAAGCCTTTTATCGCCTATTTCATCCCATCAGGAGTGAAATTTCGATCAATCCCTTCTTAAACGATTCGTACAGTATAAGAACAATAGCCTCTCCAAATTTCAAGATTCTGGACGATGATGACTCATGAATCAGTCTGGCTGTATTTCACCATGTTAGGGGTTGAATTTCTAAAACCACTGAAACAAGTACTTTTTCATTTTAAACTGAGAAAACAGACACTAATTTTCAAAGATTTAGCTTTAAAAATGCCATAACAATGAAATATTTTCATGAAACGTTTCAGTCCCTGTTTCATCCACTTAGGGTTTGAATTTCCAAAAGCAGTGAAATGTGTGTTTTTTATTTCTAATAGAAGCGTCAAATACAAATTTTCACAGATTTATTTTCCAAAAAAGATTCAATTATGAAATATTTCCATAAAAAATTTCGTCCCCTATTTCCCCCCGTTATCGGCTGAATTTCCAAAAACAGTAAAACGATTTCTTTTATTTCTAGCTGAGAAGACAAATTCAAATTTTCATAGATTTGGCTTTAAAAAATGGTTTCATATTGAAATTTTCTCATAAAGCATTTCATCCCCTATTTCACCCCCTTAGACATTGAATTTACACAAAAAACTGAAACACGTGTTTTTTATTTGCAATCGAGAAGTCAAGTACCAGTTGACATATATGTAACTTTAAAAAACTTGAGTAGTTCTGTAATAATGATTTATTTTCAAATAATACTTCGAACCACTAATTCACCTCCATAGGGGCTAAATTTACAAAAATGCTGACAGATGTATTTCTTTGTTTCTGTCCGAGAAACCAAATACCAATTTTAATAGGTCTAGCTTCGAAATTGCCTTAGTAGCGAGATTTTTTTAAAAAACCTTTCTTTCTCTACCAGCTCTTAGGGATGGAATCCTTTCTTAAAGGGCGCCTAAAGTATAAGATTAACAGCTTCTGCGAATGTCAAGTTTCTGTCCTTAGTGATTTGGGCTGGGCGATGAGTAGTCACTGATTGAGTGAGTGAGCCAGTCAGCCTTTTGTATATTATAGAGATCTAGTTTGTCTAAATGACAAATGTAGTTGGAATGACGTTTTTCTTGTTCGAAGTTGCTATCCTCGAATAATCCTTGAGGAACGACTACCGCCCAAAGCTGTTTCGCGATGTGCCAAATGTGTAGAGGTCGGAGGGGCAAGATATGGGCTGTACAGAGAATGCGGGATAGCGAATAGTGCGTTTTCGTGTACGCCAGAATATTTTTTGCCCAAGTCATGTGCATTGGTGTGGTATCCATGAGATCCGCAAAAGCGCAGTGGACAACGGCACTCAGGTTGATGCCGTGTTCCTTGATTTCAGTAAGGCATTTGACACCGTCCCGCATTGCCGTTTAACGGGAAAAAAACGAGCTTACGGAGTATCGGAGCAGGCCTGCGTTTGTTTTCCAGACTTCCTTGCAGATAGAACTCAACACGTCGCTCTTACTGGAACTACACTCCTGGAAATGGAAAAAAAGTACACATTGACACCGGTGTGTCAGACCCACCATACTTGCTCCGGACACTGCGAGAGGGCTGTACAAGCAATGATCACACGCACGGCACAGCGGACACACCAGGAACCGCGGTGTTGGCCGTCGAATGGCGCTAGCTGCGCAGCATTTGTGCACCGCCGCCGTCAGTGTCAGCCAGTTTGCCGTGGCATACGGAGCTCCATCGCAGTCTTTAACACTGGTAGCATGCCGCGACAGCGTGGACGTGAACCGTATGTGCAGTTGACGGACTTTGAGCGAGGGCGTATAGTGGGCATGCGGGAGGCCGGGTGGACGTACCGCCGAATTGCTCAACACGTGGGGCGTGAGGTCTCCACAGTACATCGATGTTGTCGCCAGTGGTCGGCGGAAGGTGCACGTGCCCGTCGACCTGGGACCGGACCGCAGCGACGCACGGATGCACGCCAAGACCGTAGGATCCTACGCAGTGCCGTAGGGGACCGCACCGCCACTTCCCAGCAAATTAGGGACACTGTTGCTCCTGGGGTATCGGCGAGGACCATTCGCAACCGTCTCCATGAAGCTGGGCTACGGTCCCGCACACCGTTAGGCCGTCTCCCGCTCACGCCCCAACATTGTGCAGCCCGCCTCCAGTGGTGTCGCGACAGGCGTGAATGGAGGGACGAATGGAGACGTGTCGTCTTCAGCGATGAGAGTCGCTTCTGCCTTGGTGCCAATGATGGTCGTATGCGTGTTTGGCGCCGTGCAGGTGAGCGCCACAATCAGGACTGCATACGACCGAGGCACACAGGGCCAACACCCGGCATCATGGTGTGGGGAGCGATCTCCTACACTGGCCGTACACCACTGGTGATCGTCGAGGGGACACTGAATAGTGCACGGTACATCCAAACCGTCATCGAACCCATCGTTCTACCATTCCTAGACCGGCAAGGGAACTTGCTGTTCCAACAGGACAATGCACGTCCGCATGTATCCCGTGCCACCCAACGTGCTCTAGAAGGTGTAAGTCAACTACCCTGGCCAGCAAGATCTCCGGATCTGTCCCCCATTGAGCATGTTTGGGACTGGATGAAGCGTCGTCTCACGCGGTCTGCACGTCCAGCACGAACGCTGGTCCAACTGAGGCGCCAGGTGGAAATGGCATGGCAAGCCGTTCCACAGGACTACATCCAGCATCTCTACGATCGTCTCCATGGGAGAATAGCAGCCTGCATTGCTGCGAAAGGTGGATATACACTGTACTAGTGCCGACATTGTGCATGCTCTGTTGCCTGTGTCTATGTGCCTGTGGTTCTGTCAGTGTGATCATGTGATGTATCTGACCACAGGAATGTGTCAATAAAGTTTCCCCTTCCTGGGACAATGAATTTACGGTGTTCTTATTTCAATTTCCAGGAGTGTAAATCGACAGATGTAAAGGTAATATCCGAAGTACCACAGAGAAGTCTGATAGGACCCTTGCTGTTCACAATATACATAAATGATCTAGTAGAAGCGTCGGATGCTCTTTAAAGCTATTCGCAAATGATGCAGCTGTTTATACCGAAGTAGCAACGCCAGAAGATAATAAGAATTTGCAGAACGACCTGCAGAGAAGTGATGAATGGTGTAGACTCTGGCAGTTGACCCTGAACGTAAATAAATGTGACATGTTGCGTATACATAGGAAAAGAAATCTATTACTGTACAGCTACGCTACTGATGACAAACAGCTGGAGACAACGTCTGCCGTAAAATATCAAGGCGTAACTATCCAGAACGACCTTAAGTGGATTGACCACATAAAACAGATAGTCGGGAAAGCAGACACCAGACTCAGATTCATCGGAAGAATCTTAAGGAAATGTAACTCATATACGAAATACGTGGCTTATAAGGCGCTTGTTCGCCCGATTCTTGAATATTGTGCATCTATCTGGGATCCCTATCAGATAGGATTGATAGAGGAAAAACAGAAGATGCAACGAAGAATGGCGCATTTCGTCACGGGATCGTTTAGCTGGCGAGAACGCGTTACGGAGATGTTAAACAAACTCCACTGGCAGACGTTACAAGAGAGGCATTGTGCATCACGGAGAGATTTACTACTGGAATTGCGGTACAAACACTTTTCAGGAGGAGTCAGACAACATAGTGCTTCCGCCCACATACATCTCGCGTATTGACCACGAGGAGAAAATTCAAGAAATTAGTGCCAGTACAGAGGCTTTCCGAGGCTTTCCGACAACCATTCTTCTCACGTACTATTGGCGAGTGGAACAGGGTTGGAAGGATCAGATAGTGGTACCGAAAGTACCCTCGGCCACACACTATTAGGAGGCTTGCGGAGTATGATGTAGATGTAGATGTACAAAGATAATTTTGGAGCAGTTCGTGCGCCCTTTCCTCGTGATAGCACCTCCAAGCTTCTTAAGTGTCTGAGTTTATCACTGGCTGTCGATGATATAGCGGATTCCACAATATCTTCGACAATGACGACGATTACGTTACAAAAATTAGTTACCACAACTTTGTGTACTGATCGCTGGAATAACATTTTACGACGAGTAGACCTGCTGTCTTTTCCTGTGTTTATTCTTCGTTTCCAGAAAATAAAAATACCCTGTTCGACACTTGCTAAGGAAGAAATGTCAGTTGCTACGGAACAACCAATCAATGGTAGTGAAAGGAAACGTTGACGTGTTAAATGCAGCGAAGCCTATGTACGAACGCTCTGTATGCATTCGACAGTTCATGCAGTATGGTGTGTGACGAATGTTTTTGTGGAAACAATTAGTGTGAGTGTCTGTGATATGGCAACACATCTGCAGGACATCGTTTGATTACTTACGATCGTGAACAGACAGTTGGACAACTCGAAGCCGGTCAAAGTTTCGCTACAGCAATGGGTGTGTTCAAAAGGCGTCATTCCGCGGTTAAACAACTGGCCAAGTGCGAGAAAGATTTGAACACTGTGGGTTCCGTACAAACTTAGTTATGTATATGGACAGTCCACCAATTCTGTGAATCGAGAATCTCGACCAATTTTGCCTGTTATCGACATTGATACTGACGAGATATCGGTTCCAGGAATTCCAAGATTTTCGAGAATATTTTAATTTCAATAATATAAATGTGTCCTAAAGTCTTGCAGTACGCAGACGATCATTATTAAAGTAATCAGTTGTTCTCCATTCAGGCTGATAGCGTCGCAACGATAAAAGTCAGACATCAGGCAAGGAATGACTTAATTGCTCATATGACGCATTGCGTAATTTATCCATGGTCGGATATCCAGGAGCGATTACTGGCCGTAGATATAGAGTTTCATGTCGCAGAAAAAAATATTCGCAGACTAGTCAGAAATCGTAAAAAATGAACAAGGCCCCAGGAACCGATAGGATCCTTTTCAGTTTACATAAACATTTTACAGCTGGGTCAGCCCCTCTTTTAAGCAAATATAACGTAAATCTCTGGACCCAATAACTCTGACCAGTGACTGATAGCGTCCCATATCAGTGACATCCATGTGCTGCAGAATTTGAGAATATATTTAGCACATTATTGTGTTTCAGCGATAGAAGTTACAAGGTTATATTTCAGAGTATGAACTTTATTTCGATGCCTTAACCACCTATGAAATTTTTGATCATTTGTCTTAAAAAATAAGAGAAATAACAGTCTTCCCTCTTTTTCTTTTTCTTTGGGCCTCACTATTAGAATGTTGTATCATTCTGGTACCATGATTTCTGTTGTACGTCATTTACGACTTTATTTTGGTTGTTAAGTGCATTACGTTGTCATTCCTATAAAGGGAAATATTTCGTATACTTTTGGCCTTTTAAATTAGTCGGGAGTAGTCAGTTTTGTGACGCAATGATCACCCGTCATAAGCGCGCTGTCGTTTTCACATTTCGACATTTGTAAATTGAACCTATATTTTTAACGATGTCTAATAGTAATTATTATTATTATTATTATTATTACTGGCAGCTAACTCTAAATATAGATAAATGTAAATTAATGCAGATGAATAGGAAAAAAAATCCGTAATGTTTGAATACTCCATTAGTAGTGAAGCGCTTGACACAGTCACGCCGATTAAATATTTGGGCGTAACATTGCAGAGCGATATGAAGTGGGACAAGCATGTAATTAATGGCAGTTGTAGGGAAGGCGGGTAGTCGTCTTCGGTTCAATGGTAGAATTTTGGGAAGATGTGGTTCATCTGTAAAGGAGACCGCTTATAAAACACTAATACGAACTGTTCTTGAGTACTGCTCGAGCTTTTGGGATCCCTATCAGGTCGGGTTGAGGGAGGACATAGAAGCAATTCAGAGGCGGGCTGCTAGATTTGTTACTGGTAGGTTTGATCATCACGCGAGTGTTGCGGAAATGCTTCAGGAACTCGGGTGGGAGTCTCTAGAGGAAAGGAGGCGTTCTATTCGTGAATCGCTACTGAGGAAATTTAGAGAACCAGCATTTGAGGCTGACTGCAGTACAATTTCACTGCCGCCAACTTACATTTCGCAAAAAGACCACAAAGAAAAGATAAGAGAGATTAGGGCTCGTACAGATGCATATAGGCAGTCATTTTTCCCTCGTTCTGTTTGGGAGTGGAACAGGAAGAGAAGATGCTAGTTGTGGTACGAGGTACCCTCCGACACGCACCGTATGGTGGATCGCGGAGTATGTATGTAGATGTAGATTATTACCGTACAGGCTATTTCTTTGCATTGAAAACAATGACACAGTCTTATGTCACCAACGACGACTACTGGTCCTGTAGCAAAACCCGCAAGATTAAAGAAATAATCTCTTATAAATTCATTTTATACTACAAAAATAGTGTAAGGTTCAACGCCTTCCTCCCAATTCTCATAACTGTACGTTTTCTTTTCTCGTTGCCGTTGTGATTTGTCTTCCCTTGGTCAGCATTGTACTTTCTTCTTTAAATTTAAAATCACAAAAATCCTCACTGGAGATAGAGGATACATTACGGTTCTGAAATGAAACGTTATGAGGTATCTAGAACAGAATGGCTTCCCCTATTCTAATCGGCGTGAGCCGGCCACTGTGGCCGAGTGGTTCTAGGCGCTTCAGTCCGGAACCGCGCTGCTGCTACGGTCGCAGGTTCGAATCCTGCCTCGAGCATGCATGTGTGTGATGTCCTTAGTTTAGCTAGGTTTAAGTAGTTCTAAGTCTAGGGGTCTGATGACCTCAGATGTTAAGTCCATAGTGTTTAGAGCCATTTGAACCATTTTTTAATCGGCATGGACTTCCGAACATCGGTCATGAGAACCCAACTCGCGCTTTTCTCACATCACATCGCGAAAACCAAGGATTGGACCAACGAGACGGATGCAACTTTTATTGTCTTCTGGAAAGCATTTCACTTTGCATCACACCAGCACTTATTACAGAAAGGTCGGCAATATGGAGTATCAAACAATATATGTGAATGGATTAAGAATTGTTTGGTGAGGAGGTTCAAACATGTGGATAGAGAGTCATCTACAGATGTAAAAGTAACTTCAGGTCTGCCCAGAGAAGTGTGTTAGGATCCTTGCTATTCGCGTTATTTATTGATGATCTGGCAGACATTACCGTAAACTCACACTTTCTGCAGATGAGGCAGTTTTCTGAAACGACTTACTACCTGAAAAGAAGCGGCAGAAATGTGCAGTAGGATACTGATAAGGTTTCATAGAGATGCCATGATTGGTTACTTGCTTTAAGTATTCAAAAATATAAAAGTGTGTACTTTACAAAATAAATAAACAAAATATCCTATGGGTACAATTACTATGAGTGACAGCTGGAAACAGTCGACTCATACAAATAACCAATGTTATTTATAATTCGTCTTGATTGCAAAAAATGTTTATCCACATGTCCGGTTTCGGTTCCTGTAGAACCATCTTCAGATCTGCATTTTCGTTTACAGGAGTAACCCGTCCATACACAGCAACCTTCGCATGCTGCGGTTATGCCATCGGACATCATGTCTGTTTTTGAAAAATCATACAAATACACTCCTGGAAATTGAAATAAGAACACCGTGAATTCATTGTCCCAGGAAGGGGAAACTTTATTGACACATTCTTGGGGTCAGATACATCACATGATCACACTGACAGAACCACAGGCACATAGACACAGGCAACAGAGCATGCACAATGTCGGCACTAGTACAGTGTATATCCACCTTTCGCAGCAATGCAGGCTGCTATTCTCCCATGGAGACGATCGTAGAGATGCTGGATGTAGTCCTGTGGAACGGCTTGCCATGCCATTTCCACCTGGCGCCTCAGTTGGACCAGCGTTCGTGCTGGACGTGCAGACCGCGTGAGACGACGCTTCATCCAGTCCCAAACATGCTCAATGGGGGACAGATCCGGAGATCTTGCTGGCCAGGGTAGTTGACTTACACCTTCTAGAGCACGTTGGGTGTCACGGGATACATGCGGACGTGCATTGTCCTGTTGGAACAGCAAGTTCCCTTGCCGGTCTAGGAATGGTAGAACGATGGGTTCGATGACGGTTTGGATGTACCGTGCACTATTCAGTGTCCCCTCGACGATCACCAGTGGTGTACGGTCAGTGTAGGAGATCGCTCCCCACACGATGATGCCGGGTGTTGGCCCTGTGTGCCTCGGTCGTATGCAGTCCTGATTGTGGCGCTCACCTGCACGGCGCCAAACACGCATACGACCATCATTGGCACCAAGGCAGAAGCGACTCTCATCGCTGAAGACGACACGTCTCCATTCGTCCCTCCATTCACGCCTGTCGCGACACCACTGGAGGCGGGCTGCACGATGTTGGGGCGTGAGCGGGACCGTAGCCCAGCTTCATGGAGACGGTTGCGAATGGTCCTCGCCGATACCCCAGGAGCAACAGTGTCCCTAATTTGCTGGGAAGTGGCGGTGCGGTCCCCTATGGCACTGCGTAGGATCCTACGGTCTTGGCGTGCATCCGTGCGTCGCTGCGGTCCGGTCCCAGGTCGACGGGCACGTGCACCTTCCGCCGACCACTGGCGACAACATCGATGTACTGTGGAGACCTCACGCCCCACGTGTTGAGCAATTCGGCGGTACGTCCACCCGGCCTCCCGCATGCCCACTATACGCCCTCGCTCAAAGTCCGTCAACTGCACATACGGTTCACGTCCACGCTGTCGCGGCATGCTACCAGTGTTAAAGACTGCGATGGAGCTCCGTATGCCACGGCAAACTGGCTGACACTGACGGCGGCGGTGCACAAATGCTGCGCAGCTAGCGCCATTCGACGGCCAACACCGCGGTTCCTGGTGTGTCCGCTGTGCCGTGCGTGTGATCATTGCTTGTACAGCCCTCTCGCAGTGTCCGGAGCAAGTATGGCGGGTCTGACACACCGGTGTCAATGTGTTCTTTTTTCCATTTCCAGGAGTGTATCTTGACGTAGGAATTTGTCGAGATATGAGAAGGAATGATCGCACAGGCTCAGTAGGAGATAAAGCAGGTGGCAGACTTCGGTTTCTTCCTAGGACGATGAAACGTCGGAACTGTTGGGCACGTGAAGACAGACACAGACTATCCCGCGAAAGACTAGCTACTAGATGTCAAGATCCACTGTTCAGGAGTCTAGGAATACACTAGCACCCCCGACGTATCTTTGTCATAGGTACTGAGAAGACAAGGCTAGATTAATTACAGCTCGTGTAGAGACAGTTTATTAGTCAATCTTGCAGTCCGCCTTTGCTCTGCCATTAATTTCACAGCATTTTATAGAATGGGAACTTGATACGGAGCAACCTGAGCTTCGGTAAAGCTTTATGAGTGACTTTCCTTTGCAGTACTGCGGCCCATATACCGATTTTCAATGATGGCCTCGGGATGCACTCAGCCAACAAAACAGCTGTGAGGATTATGGCTGAAGGACTCAGGAAGGACCTCGTCGCCAAAAAGAGCAACATTCGTGTTGGGGTAAGACAACATTTCTCGTCCTGTCAGTAACGTATACGTACCTAGAAATTCTTTGATTAATATGTTGTCACCGTGGTCTTCAGTCCGAAGACTGGTTCTGTGCAATTATCCACGCTAAGCTATCCTGAGCACTTCCCTGAACAACTACTGCAGCCAACATCCGTTTGAGGAAGAATGTTGAGGTAATGCTTTGTTCTACCTCTACAATTTTTACCAACATACACTTTCCTCCTTTATGTGTCTCAGTGTGTGTTCGAGGCGTCCTGTCACGGTTGGCGCGGCTCCTCCCGTCGGAGGCTCGAGTCCTCCCACGGGCATGGGTGTGTATGTGTTGTCCTTAGCATAAGTTAGTTTAAGTACTGTGTAAGCTTAGGGACCGATAACCTCGGCAGTTTGGTCCCATAAGATATTACCACGAATTTCCAAATTTTCCGATGTGCCCGATCAATAATTCCATTCTTTTAGTTAACCTGCGTCATGCATTTCATTTTTCTCCAGTTCGACTCGTTACCTCGTTATTAGTTATCCGAACCACCCCATTCAGTGTTCAACATTCTCCTGTACCACCACATTTCAAAAGCGTCTGTTCTCTTTTTGCAACTGCTGTTTAATATGCACGTATTGCTTCCATAAAAAGCCACATTCCAGACTAGTACCTACAGAAAATACTTCCTAACATTTTAATCTATATTAAATGCTAACAGATTTCTGTTTTTCGGAAATGCCCTCCTTACTATTGGCAGTCCGCATTTTGTATCTTCTCTACTTCGGCCATCGCCAGTCATTTTGATGCCCAAATAAAGCTCATCTACTGCTCTCAGTATCTCACTTCCTAATCCAATTTCTTCAGCATCGCCTGATATAATTCAACAACATTATATGTCATATATTGGAACAAATAAGCCCTCGGTCACAAATATTAAGTCAAAATTGACCTGGTTTCGACGCTACTATGAGCGTCGTCTTCAGAATTAGACTAACTGTTCTAAAACATATTAGGTATATAGTACATTAATAAAATTAAAGTTTGTACTGACTGGAAAAGATGCAGTACTTACAAGTCACATATTAAAAAATATCTAAGCCGGAAAGGCGACGTCATGAACAGTTGTGAGACGGCGAGCCGCTAAGGGCTGCTCGTACTGTGAACAAGGATTGCAACGAGACATTATATGTCCTTGTTCTCATTTCGCGTTTTCAAAATAATATCCATTTCGTTCACTGCTCTTCCAAGACTTCTGCTGTTTCTGACGGAATTACCATGTCATCGCCAAACGTCAAAGTTTTTATTTCTTCAACCTGAAGTTTCGTTTCATCTCTTTCATCGATTCTTTTTAACTTCTGCTTCCCTTTCATGTTCTTCGACTCCTATAACTGCAGTCTGGCTTCTGTACAAGTTGTAAATAACATTTTTCTCCTTGTATTTTATTCCCGTTACTCTTAGAGTTTCAAATAATGTAATCCAGTAAATAATGTCAAAATATTTGCCTATTTACTTGAATGCTATATATGCAACTTGTCTTTCTTCAGGCTGTCTTGTAGGACACGTCGTAAAGTCAGTATTGCCACGCGTGTTCCTCCACCTTTCCGGAATTCAAACTGATCTTCCACGAGGTTGGCGTCTACCAGGTTTTCCATTCTTCCGTAAATAATTTGGACTCGTGTTTTGCAACCATGACTTATCGAAATGATGGTTCGGTAATATTTGATACTGTCAGTTACTGCTTTCTTTGGCATTGGAATTAATATCCTACATTTGTGTAATTTATTGAGTTTTATTCTGGAATTCATAACCAATAAATTATGGTCGTAATCCACATACGCATCTAGTTTCGAAGTATGTGTCTTATCATTACAAAGCCTGTAATCTACAATTAAGTGATATATCGGCTGTAAAATAAGTTCCACCTTCATAATGAACACAATAACATAGTTTTGGTAACTGTAAGTTTTGCAAACAACGTTACGTATGAACAGGGACAAATATATTTTACAGTAATAGACAATTAGTAGAAAGCACATACGTAACAAAACTGTGTGCTGTATTGAGACTCAAAACCACATATTTGACATTCCCATGGGAGAGGCGACTTAAAGAGCCTCCATTTCAGACATAATTTTGTCAAAATCGCTAAGCGTAGGTATTACTCTGGTTTAGAAGAAAAGATTTCAGCTCAAGTATAAGTATGTTTAGCAAAAAAGTACTTTTCCTACGGTAGGTATAATAACAAATCATGCTGTCGTCCCGCGACTGAATTAGATTGGCTCGAATTTAAAAAAAATTATGGATACCATTCATTAAAAATTATTATTCTTACAGGATTAATAAATATGAAGATTAATTAATACCAACATCTTGTTGTATTCCTGTTGTCTTCCGCCGAGCCTCTTTATCCAGCGCATCTTCCTTGTCGGTGCTGCGATTTTCCGTTACTCCATTTATGTGGTCTGTCTAAGAACGTTGTGATCTTCCGCGCTTACGCTTGTAGAATTCTGTAACCATTAAAAATTGCAATATTTTTACAATACATAACAAAATTCCTTCGTATCCAAAATAGAATTACAAACATCACCTTATCATTGTACATGTATGGAACATTAAAAATTAATTCCTCTGTTTGCAGCAAATTTCTCCAGGGGTCGTGAAAACCAATGCGATGAACCAGTCTGAAAGGTGGGCACAAACGTTCAAGACAATGCCTTGCTTGGAAGCGGAAGATATAGCAAAGGCCGTGGTCTACATGCTTTCCCAGCCCCCAAGGGTTCAGGTGAGTTTTCTACTGTTACTGCGAATTACCTTATTTCAGATATGTTCGAAAATTTCCATTTGTTGTTGTTGTTGTTGTGGTCTTCAGTACTGAGACTGGTTTGATGCAGCTCTCCATGCTACTCTATCCTGTGCAAGCTTCTTCACCTCCCAGTACCTACTGCAACCTACATCCTTCTGAATCTGCTTAGTGCATTCATCTCTTGGTCTCTCTCTACGATTTTTACCCTCCACGCTGCCCTCCAATACTAAATTGGTGATCCCTTGATGCCTCAGAAGATGTCCTACCAACCGATCCCTTCTTCTGGTCAAGTTGTGCCACAAACTTCTCTTTTCCCCAATCCTATTCAATACTTCCTCATTAATTATGTGATCTACCCATCTAATCTTCAGCATTCTTCTGTAGCACCACATTTCGAAAGCTTCTATTCTCTTCTTGTCCAAACTATTTATCGTCCATGTTTCACTTCCATACATGGCTACACTCCACACAAATACTTTCAGAAATGACTTCCTGACCCTTAAATCTATACTCGATGTTAACAAATTTCTCTTCTTCAGAAACGCTTTCCTTGCCATTGCCAGTCTACATTTTATACCCTCTCTACTTCGACCATCATCAGTTATTTTGCTCCCCAAATAGCAAAACTCCTTTACTACTTTAAGTGTGTCATTTCCTAATCTAATTCCCTCAGCATCACCCGACTTAATTCGACTACATTCCATTATCCTCGTTTTGCTTTTGTTGATGTTCATCTTATATCCTCCTTTCTAAACACTGTCCATTCCGTTCAACTGGTCTTCCAAGTCCTTTGCTGTCTCCGACAGAATTACAATGTCATCGGCGAACCTCAAAGTTTCTATTTCTTCTCCATGGATTTTAATACTTACTCCGAACTTTTCTTTTGTTTCTTTTACTGCTTGCTCAATATACAGATTGAATAGCATCGGGGAGAGGCTACAACCCTGTCTTACTCCCTTCCCAACCACTGCTTCCCTTTCACATCCCTCGACTCTTATAACTGCCATCTGGTTTCTGTACAAATTGTAAATAGCCTTTCGCTCCCTGTATTTTACTCCTGCCACGTTTAGAATTTGAAAGAGAGTATTCCAGTCAACATCGTCAAAAGCTTTCTCTAAGTCTACAAATGCTATAAACGTAGGTTTGCCTTTCCTTATTCTTTCTTCTAAGATAAGTCGTAAGGTCAGTATTGCCTCACGCGTTCCAGTATTTCTACGGAATCCAAACTGATCTTCCTCAAGGTCGGCTTCTACCAGTTTTTCCATTCGTCTGTAAAGAATTCGTGTTAGTATTTTGCAGCTGTGGCTTATTAAACTGATTGTTCGGTAATTTTCACATCTGTCAACATCTGCTTTCTTTGGGATTGGAATTATTATATTCTTCTTGAAGTCTAATTTCCATTTAAATTTTTTTAATACTGGAGGTATGTGTAGGTTATATATTACTTATAAAAATGGTAATTATGGAGATGGTAGTCGTTCAATATTTACGCAAGCAGCAAACGAATTTCAGTGACCGGCAAGGGAAGTCGACAGTGATTTATTGACAACAGTGTGGGACAAGAGGACCCATTCTGTTGGTTGTCCTTCGCCGTCGTAACAGGGATATGGCTGCGTGCCATTGTCGCAGATTTGTGACCGCGGCGTTTTGAGACAGGCGAAATGAAATAGCAAGGACAAAAGAAAGAGGGGTGGGGGAAGATGACAATGGAGGGGGAATAAGGTAAAGTTGTGGATGAAGAAGAAGAAGAAGAAGAAGGAGAAGAATGGAATGGATTTGAAGTCACTATGGGGTGGTACAAAAATGTATGAAATGGAATCATCAAGAAATTTGGATATAACTGTGTTGAGCAATAGTTGACAAAGACCTAACTTTCCCTTGTGAGCAGACGCTTGTTTGTTATTTTCGGCTACTCTTTTTTTTACCAAGTGAGCCAACACAAGTGTAAATAGTACGTTTCGCATTTGTTGTTTTGTTTGACACAGATTTGCACTGATCAACGATGAAGCAAAGAAAAAGGAATCGAGTGATTATTGCAGCCATTGTGGGGGCTGTATTTTGTTCTATGCTTTGAAAACTTCCATGCAAAAGATGGATGTGTATCTCCTACTCCACTGTAAAAATTTTTTGATCTCAGCAAACAAATACAGAGGTGGAACAGCGATGAGGTTCAAACAAGAGAACGTGATAAACTCGACAGGTTGACGGAGTTGGAATAATGTCGAAGTTTGCCTTGGGTGCCAGTTACAGTAGTTGTCCTAGGCAGGAAGTTCGTAATGAGATATTACGGATATAGTTTGTCTGTCAACACATTCTGACACAACCGCTTGTGCTAGCAAGACAAGAGAAGACAAGGAGGGAGTATGGTTTCATATCTCAACGATCAGTTAAAACAGCAATAACTCGTCAATTAGCGAAATGGCAAATGCTTTCGGAGTTTTTCGTCGGATATTAGGCACAATATCTCCATTCTGCTGACTATAAGCGACGTAATTATTGAGCTGTAATGTACATGGACTTAAGAAATGCGAGGGTTGGAACTTTAATAGTGGCAACTATTTATTTACAGCTCTTACAAAATAGATAAGTGTTTCAAAGTTTTCAAAGTAGTCACCAGCGTTGTGTATAACCCGTTGCCAGCGATGTGGAAATCGTAGGACACTCTTAGCAGTGCCAGCAGTGACAGTTCGAGCGGCGCCGTCTATTGCCCGACGTATTTCTAGCAGTTATGAAGCGAATGCCGTGAAGAGTTTCCTTCAGTTTAAAAATCGAGTTGAACTCACGAGGGCCTAAGTCAGGGGAGTGCAGTAAGTGGTATAGCACTTAGCAGCCCAAATAGTCAGACAACTCAGTAAGAGTTTGCACTGTATGTGCTTGAGCATTGTCTTGCAAAATGATGGTCAGGTCCTGCAGAAAGTGTCACCACTTCTCTCTCTAAGCTGGTCGTAGGTTGTGTTCCAAAAACGAACAGCATAGAGACACTGAAATTGTACTTGCTATGTACCTTGTTATTTGCAATCAAATAGTAGAGACTACACTCCACAAAAATCATCTCATGGTGTGTATTAGAGAAAAATCGTGCAATCAATATCCTTACCCCCTTCAGTGTTCCGTTCGCGAATGCTGCGTTGCAACAACTACTGTCGATAAAACTTTTTATGAATTCTAATTTTTCTGATTTGTTCGTCGTGGTGAGCTGGGAGAAGTATATGGAGCTAATGTGTTGCATGACGGGTGGTCCATTGTTAGTGACTGGGCCAAATATCTCACGAAATAAGCACCAAACGAAAAAACTACAAAGAACGAAACTCGTCTAGCTTGACGGGGGGAAACCAGATGGCGCTATGGTTGGCCCGCTAGATGGCTCTGCCATAGGTCAAACGGATATCAACTGCGTTTTTTTTAAACAGGAACCCCCATTTTTAATACATATTCGTGAGGTACGTAAAGAAATATGAATGTTTTAGTTGGACCACTTTCTTCGCTTTGTGATAGATGGCGCTGTAATAGTCACAAACGTATAAGTACGTGCTATCACGTAACGTTCCGTCAGTGCGGACGGTATTTGCTCCGTGATACATTACCCGTGTTAAAATGGACCGTTTACGAATTGCGGAAAAGGTCGATATCGTGTTGATGTATAGCTATTGTGATCAAAATGCCCAACGGGCGTGTGCTATGTATGCTGCTCGGTATCCTGGACGACATCATCCAAGTGTCCAGACCGTTCGCCGAATAATTACGTTATTTAAGGAAACAGGAAGTGTTCAGCCACATGTGAAACGTCAACCACGACCTACAACAAATGATGATGCCCAAGTAGGTGTTTTAGCTGTTGTCGTAGCTAATCCGCACATCAGTAGCAGACAAATTGCGCGAGAATCGGGAATCTCAAAAACGTCGGTATTGAGAATGCTACATCAACATCGATTGCACCCGTACCACATTTCTATGCACCAGGAATTGCATGGCGACGACTTTGAAAGTCATGTACAGTTCTGCCACTGGGCACAAGAGAAATTACGGGACGATGACAGAGTTTTGTAAGCGTTCTGTTTAGCGACGAAGCGTCATACACCAACAGCGGTAAAGTAAACCGGCATAATACGCACTATTGGGCACGGAAAATCCACGATGGCTGCGACAAGTGGAACATCAGCGACCTTGGCGGGTTAATGTATGGTGCGGCATTACGGGAAGGATAATTGGCCCCCATATTATCGAGGGCAATCTAAATGATGCAATGTATGCTGATTTCCTACGTAATTTTCTACCGATGTTACTAAAAGATGTTTCACTGCATGACAGAATGGCGATGTACTTCCAACATGATGGATGTCCGGCACATAGCTCGCGTGCGGTTGAAGAGGTATTGAATAGCATATTTCACGACCGGTGGATTGGTCGTCGAAGCACCATACCATGGCCCGCACGTTCAACGGATCTGACGTTTCCGGATTTCTTTCAGTGGGGAAAGTTGAAGGATATTTGCCATCGTGATCCACTGACAACGCCTGACAACATGCGTCAGCGCATTGTCAATGCTTGTGCGAACGTTACGGAAGGCGAACTACTCGCTGTTGAGAGGAATGTCGTTACACGTATTGCCAAATGCATTGAGGTTGACGGACATAATTTTCAGCATTTATTATATTAATGTGGTATTTACGCTGTAACAGCATGCGTTCTCAGAAATGATAAGTTCATAAAGGTACATGTATCACATTGGAACAACCGAAATAAAATGTTCAAACATACCTCCGTTCTGTATTTTAATTTAAAAAACCTACCTCTTACCAACTGTTCGTCGAAAATTGTGAGCCATGTGTTTGTGCCTATTATAGCGCCATCTGTCACAAAAGCGAAAAAAGTGGTCCACCTAAAACATTCATATTTCTTTACGTACTACTCGAATATGTAATAAAAATGGGGGTTCCTATTTAAAGAAACGCATTTGATATCTGTTTGACCTATGGCAGTGGCATCTAGCGGGCCAACCATAGCGCCATCTGGTTTCCCCCTTCAAGCTAGACAAGCTTCGTTCTTTGTAGTTTTTTTTTCGTTTGACGCTTATTTTGTGAGATATTTGGCCTGGTCACGTTCAATGGACCACCCTGAATAACTCCTCTCTTACAGCGACTGACTCTGCAGTTTGTTCAGTATCTGTAACACTTACTAAGCGATCCCATGACAAAACGAACAAGTCTTCCTTGCTTCTCCTCTATCTGTTCTATTAATCCAACGTGGTAAGGCTCTCAGACAGGTGAAAAATACCAATGAATCTGTGTTACAAATGTTTTGTTATCCACCTTCGTGGATGGATCATATTTTCTTTAGATATAAAAGAACTTCCAAATCTTTAGATCCTATTCATCATACATAAATAAGCAAAAGACAATTCTGTGTAATTACTAAAGATAAAACAGCAGTAATGGTTATAGTGATCGAAATTTCTTGAGGGCTACATTTCACAGGTGTCTAGCAGGTCTTGTATAGCTCTAGCCTGTGCAGGAGCCTCGCCGCCTCTTGCAATGTTCCTGCTTCGGCGCTCGGGCACTGTGCAGATTAAATAAACGTCGTGGTACCCTAGCACTGTCCAGGTTCGCCTGTGGGGCCCATTGACACATGATACTTCACTTAAAGCCGCGTCACATTGTAGTGTAAAGCAGTTATTATACAATGATTTTCTTCTTTGGGCATGTCGTGGTTCGCAAGTGAGAAAAAATATGATGTTTTATTTGCTTTGAAGGCTGCAGTAAAAACAAATTTATGACTGATAACAATCTGTTGCACGAGATGTCGTAATATGGATAAGAATAGACTGTGTAACAATTTTCATGTGTATGGTACAGACCATCAGTAATTGCGCTACAGTCAGACCTTATGTTGGTCACACATTGTTACAATAGAGTTCGATGCCCCTATTTGAAAATAAACGCGACAAAACTGTCATGAGTTTATTTCCTACAACAAATGTTCGAAAATTAAAACCTTCGAGTGAAAAATTTTTATTGTCTAAAAACGTATGGCCGTTTTCCTTAAAGTCTTTCCAAAGCAGGATCAGAAACATTCCTTTGTACTTCGTCAATGAAAAAGTGTTATCAGTGTTACAGATTACGTAAAAAGAAGTTACGTTGTTCCTACTGTGGACAGAAAAAAACAACATGATTATATGAAAAAATTTTTCGCGTGCACTTTCATGAGACCAATATATCAATAATACTAATAAATTTCTTATAGTTATAAAGAAAAAAAATTTATTCTTAAGAATAAAAACATTTGCATCCTCTTGTATACATATCTTTGTGACAATAACGAGTCCTCGTTACCTATTCTCGGGATGACATAAAGTGTTTAGCTAATTATAATATGCATTTTGAATAAAATAAACTAATAAATTTACCCCAAAGTCTTAAGTAGTGAGACGTAACTGCTACGTTTGTTCTGTACGACTACGTACACAATGGTAGGGAGAGGTGGGTTACAGAGTGATGCAGTAACTGTCATCGTAGGAAAGCTGGACAGAAGCAGAAATTATAAGCGAGCAAGTTAACAGCAAATAGAAAGTTTACTTACATTGTGTTTCGCCAAGTATAGGAAGAATCATTACAAATAACGCAGCAAGAAATATCGTCTAACTCAGACAAAACCAACAAGAACGAGTCTGAAACTTTCTGGCAGATTAAAACTGTGTGCCGGACCGAGACTCGAACTCGAGACATTTGCATTTCGCGGGCAAGTGCTCTACCAACTGAGCTACCCAAGCACGACTCAGGCCCCGTCGTCACAGCTTTACTTTCGCCAGTACCTCGTCTCCTACCTTCCAAACTTTACAGAAGCTCTCCTGCGAACCATTCAGGACTAGCACTCTTGAAAGAAAGGATATTGCGGAGACATGGCTTAGCCACAGCCTGGGGGATGTTTCCAGAATGAGATTTTCACTCTGCAGCAGAGTGTGCGCTGATATGAAACTTCCTGGCAGATTAAAACTGTGTGCCGGACCAAGACTCGAACTCGGGACCTTTTTGCCTTTCGGGGCATGTGCTCTACCAACTGTGCGGCACACAGTTTTAATTCCCCAGGAAGTTTCATATCAGCGCACACTCCGCTGCAGAGTAAAAATCTCATTCTGAAGAATGAGGCTCTTTGAATTAAAGCACGCTGTCGGAGGCGTGACTAGGCGGCATCTGCGTAGTGTTATGCGGCGAAGTGGCTCCAGGTGCGAGTGGACTATGCGGCTGCCACCGGCTGCCCTGCATCGCGGCGGCAGAGGGCGCCCTTGGTACGGAGTCACTACAGGGGCGGCTCATTTGGGTCCTCCAGATCCTGCGCGACCACGAAAATTCGCAATTCGGTTGCGAACTTTGACGCGTGGGGCGGTACTGATACGTGATAGAAGGTTGAATGTAGGTGCAACCAACGGTAAATAATGTATCGCAACTGCAGTGATTAAATTTCAACTGATACAGCTTATTGTCTTTAAAATTCATACATAGGATAGCAAAAGTGTCTATGTATGTAAGTGATTTGTAAAAAGCTCGAGCTCCCAATATAGTGGCTGGTGAACACACTACGTGAAAATAAGAAATAAAATACCGGGAAAAACAGTGCTCACAGTTAGAAATTAACAGAAGCTAAGCACACAATCTTATATATAACAACAGTCTAACTGACGCACAATACACCAAATACAAGTGTTGATCAGTTGAAAAAACTATTCGAAGTCCCACACTGGCAAAATGTGGCAAATTCCAGACTCACTGCACAAATTTAGAGTCCAAATCAACTTCAGACGCAAAAATAAACGTTCTGCTGAACTGCTGAGAGAAATAAATCAGAGTCCTGGCTATTGCATCAAAAATCTAAGCGCCAACAAACCTGTGCAAAATATTACCAAGGGTCGCGACTGAAGACACAAGAAAATCTCTTATCATCGAAAACGTGTACAGGTGATATACCACACAGCATAGCTGTTGCCTCTTCAGCTTCATACCAAACCGTGAGCGACTGTGAGATGGCTGTCGCCCTTTTTAGACCCCAGACCTCCCCCTAATGGAAACACCCTGAATCTACGTTACTTAATATGTTGTACATTCAACACCCTGATTCACAAATTTTAATGTTGTTGTTGTTGTCTTCAGTCCTGAGACTGGCTCTCCATGCTATTCTATCCCGTGCAAGCTTTTTCATCTCCCAGTACTTACTGCAACCTACATCCTTCTGAATCTGCTTAGTGTATTCATCTCTTGGTCTCCCTCTACGATTTTTACCCTCCACGCTGTCCTCCAATGCTAAATTTGTGATCCCTTGATGCCTCAGAACATGTCCTACCAACCGATCCCTTCTTCTTGTCAAGTTGTGCCACAAACTCCTCTTCTCCCCAATTCTATTCAATACCTCCTCATTAGTTATGTGATCTAACCATCTAATCTTCAGTATTCTTCTGTAGCACCACATTTCGAAAGCTTCTATTCTCTTCTTGTCCAAATTATTTATCGCCCATGTTTCACTTCCATACATGGCTACCCTCCTTACAAATACTTTCAGAAACGTCTTCCTGACACTTAAATCTATACTCGATGTTAACAAATTTCTCTTCTTCAGAAACGCTTTACTTGCCATTGCCAGTCAACATTTTATATCCTCTCTACTTCGACCATCCTCAGTTATTTTGCTCCCCAAATAGCAAAACTCATCTACTACTTTAAGTGTGTCATTTCCTATTCTAATTCCCTCAGCATCACCCAACTTAATTCGACTACATTCTATTATCCTCGTTTTGCTTTTATTGATGTTCATCTTATATCCTCCTTTCAAGACACTGTCCATTTCGTTCAACTGATCTTCCAAGTCCTTTGCTGTCTCTGACAGAATTACAATGTCATCGGCGAACCTCAACGTTTTTATTTCTTCTCCATGGACTTTAATACCTACTCCGAATTTTTCTTTTGTTTCCTTTACTGCTTGCTCAATATACAGATTGAATAGCATCGGGGAGAGGCTACAACCCTGTCTTACTCCCTTCCCAACCACTGCTTCCCTTTCACATCCCTCGACTCTTATAACTGCCATCTGGTTTCTGTACAAATTGTAAATAGCCTTTCGCTCCCTGTATTTCACCCCTGCCACCTTTGAAAGAGAGTATTCCAGTCAACATCGTCAAAAGCTTTCTCTAAGTCTACAAATGCTAGAAATGTAGGTTTGCCTTTCCTTAATCTATTTTCTAAGATAAGTCGTAGGGTCGCTATTGCCTCACGTGTTCCAACATTTCTACGGAATCCAAACTGATCTTCGCCGAGGTCGGCTTCTACCAGTTTTTCCATTCGTCTGTAAAGAATTCGCGTTAGTATTTTGCAGCTGTGACTTATTAAACTTATAGTTCGGTAATTTTCACATCTGTCAACACCTGCTTTCTTTGGGATTGGAATTATTATATTCTTCTTGAAGTCTGAGGGTATTTCGCCTGTCTCATACATCTTGCTCACCAGATGGTAGAGTTTCGTCAGGACTGGCTCTCCCAAGGCCGTCAGTAGTTCTAATGGAATGTTGTCTACTCCCTGGACCTTGTTTCGACTCAGATCTTTCAGTGCTCTGTCAAACTCTTCACGCAGTATCGTATCTCCCATTTACTTTTAATACATGTATGATATCTAAAATTTGTGCCATTAGCTGTGCGCAAAAATTCTAAGCAGGACAGAAACCATACGCTTAATTTTACGTGCACTAGGTAGCCAAAAATTTACAGTTAAATAAATGCAAATATTTCTTGCAGTGCTGAAAATCAGTTCATAATCTCTGTGCTGTAACGTATTACAGTAAATATGCACATGGCGCCATATTGTTATGGAATTTTTCCTCTTCTTTCCATTGAACTACTCAGAAGTATGCCAGGTAAAGTAGTTTTTAGCTTGCAGGCGAAACTACACAAATAAGTAAACAGCAAATTAATAGAATGAAAATCTTACGGAGCAGATGTTGGACGAGGTTTGCCATTATGTCCACCAAGACATGCTGCCTTGCTAATGGCATATGTATCTTGTATTAAATTAGATGCAGATTTTAATTAAAGTTAAATTAAAAGGTATCTCACAGCTCAATTAATTATGATATGATACATGTGAGTAGTTCAATCAAGGTGCGATACTAAGAGCCACAATTAGTACTTGATCTCTTTTGTAAATAAGTATTACTAAAATTATTAATTACGTGCTGAAGTTCAGGTAAATACATCTTCTCGGAGTTGTATCTTCTCATACATATGAATTGTAAATCTCGACTGCATACTGACAAAATTACTTTGATCTCCTCTTTCATTTGACTTATCTGTCGTGGTTTGCGCCGTAATGAGAGCAAATGCGAACGGTGGGAACGAACCCACAGCGCATGCTAGCGGCGGAAGTGACGTCGCGCCTGCTGGTTTGAGTCTTAACAGGTCCACGTGTCAAGGCCGTCCACTGCCGGCGGTCAGCCACGTGGCACAGGGAGCCGCCGTGCGGCACACCGACCACGGCCCTGCCTGGAGCCCACAATAAAGAAAACGTAACGTTTACTCCATAAGCATTCGGCAGCATATACCCGCCCAACAGTGGAAGGAGTTTCTGATGTCATCTCTGACACTGTTCCAATGTTACGTCATAGAATAAGTCAGTGGTAGTCAACCTGGCCCCTGCTACCCACTAGTGGGCGTTTTAGCATTTGTGGTGGGTCCTAGGCGGTTTGGGTGTTAAAAGCATTTCTATTAGCTTTCCATAAAAATTTGACATAAAATAATTGGTAAATAATAACAGTTGTACGCTTTAACTTGCAATAACTCTGCTGTATCATTTCCACCAAGTACGGTTACTTCCCTACGTTATAAATCACCATTATTGTGGGGCCAGTGGGCAGATAGAAAATTTTATTGCTATCAGAGATAAAGAATGGGGCGATAGGTAAAAAACGTTGACTACTCCTGCTAAAGGTCAATGAAAAAAGAGCAGCTATGGAAACCGAATGTATTTGGCATATACTGTCATTAATTCTTCCTTACTTCTCCTCTTAACTAATGTGTTTAATTTGTTTCAGGTTCACGACATCATTATCCGGCCAACAGGAGAATTTTACGAATGATTTTGCACTGCATGTTTCTTTCAGTGTACTGTAATTTCTGATTTTAAGGTTAACAAAACATGCATATGTAGTACACTGAAGAGCCAAATAAACTGGTACACCTGCATAATACTGTGTAGGGCCCCCGTGGGGACCCAGAAGCGCCGTAACACGACGTGGCATGGACTCAACTAATGCCTTAAGTAGTGCTGGAGGGAACTGACACCATGAATCCTGCAGGGCTGTCGATAAATCCGCAAGAGAACGAGGGGGTGGAGATCTCTTCTGAACAGCACGTCGCAAGGCATTCCAGATATGCTCAACAATGAAACATCCTGGCAGATTAAAACTGAGTGTCGGACTGAGACTCGAACTCGGGACCTTTAGCTTTCGCGGGAAAGTGCTCTACCAAAGAGTCTCGGTCCGGCACACAGTTTTAATCTGCCAGGAAGTTTCATATCAGCGCACACTCCGCTGCAGAGTGAAAATTTAGTTCTGGACGCTCAATAATGTTCATGTCTGGGGAGTTTGGTGGCCAACGGAAGTATTTAAATTCAGAAGACTGTTCCTGGAGCCACTCTGTAGCAATTCTGGACTCATGGCGTGTCACATTGTTCTGATGGAATTGCCCAAGTCCGTCGGAATGCACAATGCAGGTGATCAGACAGGACGCTTACTTACTTGTCACCTTTCATTGTCGTATCTAAAGGTATCAGAGGTCACACATCACTCCAACTGCACACGCGCCACATCATTACTGAGCCTCCACCAGCTCGAATAGTCCCCTGCTGACATGCAGGGTACATGGATTCATGAGGTTGTCTCCATACCCGGACACTTCCATCCGCTCGATACAATTTGAAACGAGACTCGTCCGACCACGCAACATGTTTCCAGTCATCAACAGTCCTGTGTCTTTGTTGACGGACCCAGGCGAGGCGTAAAGCTCTGTAACGTGCGGTCATAAAGGGTACACGAGTGGGCCTTCGGCTCCGAAAGCCCATATCGAAGACGTTTCGTTGAATGGTTCGCACGCTGACACTTGTTGATGGCCCAGCATTGAAATTTGCAGCAATTTGCGGTAGGGTTGCACTTCTGTCACGTTGAGGGATTTTCTTCAGTTGTTGGTCCCATTCTTGCAGTATCTTTTTCCGGCCGCAGCCATTTCGGAGATTTGAGGTTTTACCGGATACCTGATATTCACGTTACACTCGTGACATGGTCGTACGAGAAAATCCCCACTTCATCGCTACCTCGGAGAAGCTGTGTCCTATCGCACGTTCAAACTCACTTAAATCTTGATAACTTGCCATTGTAGCGGCAGTAACCGATCTAACAATTCCGCCAGAAACTTGTTGTCTTATATAGGCATTGCACACCGCAGTAACGTATTCTGTCTGTTTTCATATCTCTGTATTGGAAAAGACATCCCTATGCCAGTTTCTTTGTCGCTTCAGTGTATAATGTCATGTGCAGCAAATAAAACAACATAAAAATGAAAGTCATTTATTTTTCGCTATAAAATCAACCACTTGTTAATGTTAGTGTTAATGTTATTATTGTGGCTCGGTAAATGAAACAACTGCTTCACAATGAATATGTAGTAGATGATTGCACATGCAGTGATAATACTTTTGCAATGGAAAGGCAGACGGGACTGCTACTGCCGGTAAATATAAGAGTGATTGTGGTGAATAATTCATATTGCAGTAAGATGAGCATTGACATGTCGTTACTTACACAAATGATGGAGTTCACTTTGAACATATATATTATTTTCAGAAACACTATTTCAGTCAATGTACTAGCTACTACAAAAGGTGCTACCAGAAATTGATGAGGTAACATACCACACATTCCACGAAAGTGATACAATTCATTCACAAGACCAGGAAGTAATGAAACATTTTGTTTATATTTGTCAGATATCACTATTGAAAATCAGCAGCGGTTACGAAATTATTTCTGTCTGGTTTCCTCATGAGGGTGGATGTTTTTGATTTGAGTTTAACGTACTCTAGAATTCCAAAGCATCTGGTGTAGAGTAACATATGCCTCATCACTTCCAAATAAGATAATATGAATAAAATATATGTATAAGGCACATATGGAAACACGATGTTTAACCAATTAACATGTAAATTACTGGAACCGCACACAATACGGGTTTTTGATCATAGTTAAAATGCGACATTTGAAGAATGGACAGTACTATCGAAAATTCCAGGAGTTTTTTTAAATAAAAAAACAATGTGACAATGTATTAGTTCATCAGTACATAACTTAGACAAATACAGTCGTGTAATCCAGGCTCATAAGCGAATGTATGTGACAGTATGAGATTAAATTTTGATACAAAATTTATACAAAACAAGAAACCAGCGCCGCGCGGGATTAGCCGAGCGGTATCAGGCGCTGCAGTCATGGACTGTGCGGCTGATCCCGGCGGAGGTTCGAGTCCTCCCTCGGGCGTGGGTGAGTGTGTTTGTCCTTAGGATAATTTAGGTTAAGTAGTGTGTAAGCTTAGGAACTGATGACCATAGCAGTTAAGTCCCATAAGATTTCACACACATTTGAACATTTTTGAACAAGAAACCAGCACTGGGAAGTTATGATGCAAAAGTAGAACTTATTATGTTAACAGGGCGAATGATTGATATTGAAACTCAGCTAGCATGTACATGTATAGGGTGAACATTAATAAAATCGACAAACTGCAGCGGCGGATTCCTCACTGGAAATGGAGGAAAAAAGGTCCTGCTTGCATGTGTCCGGAAACGCATCATTGCCACGTTAGATGGTGCTGATATATGCTTCCTCTGGCCAAGTGCTGCGTGTTCCTCGTGTGTTGCAAGTTGTGCGATTGATGCAGCATACTGTAAGCAGCAGAACTGTCTCTTATTCGTGTCTGGTGCAAGTCGAGATGGTTTTTGTGTATCGCCAAGCAGATGGAAATGATCGAGAGGCAGCACGGCTGTACCGAAACAAGTACGCTCACAGACATCAACCCAACATTTGAAGCCCTTTTCGGGCGTTTGTGTGACCATGAGTCCTTTCAGACAGGTAAACGTGCAGGGAGGCGGCGGACCGTGCGTACACCAGATTCAGAGGACCAAATTCTACAGGACATTGACACGAATCCTAGTGTAGGCCCCAGGCAAGTGGCCTGCCAACATGGTGTAACCCAGAATAGGCTGATGTGTATCCTGCATGACAACCGCTACTATTCCCCACCACCTACAACCACCTGGAGGCCATTTTGAACGTCTTTTGCGCCGTGGATGCTATGCAACCGTTTGGTGTGTTCTTGGACAACTTGTTGTCGTCGCGCGTACACTAATCATTTCTGGATGGTTTCCTCCATTTCGACTCAGGAATCCGTCCATGAAGTTTGTCGGTTTTATTAATATCGAGTCAAATTTAGAAGGAACTTGTTAGTACGAGCCCACTTATCTCAGGAACGGATACATGCTTTGGTTTCGTAATTCATTTTTCACATCTCATCTATTGGCACTGGCATAGAGTAAGTGTCCAAGCTTCTTCCACACGTTCTATTGGTGACAGATATGGGTACCCTGGTTGTCCTGGAAATACCACAACATCAGGCTGAAAGCTAATAGAGACAAGTACCATGTGTGAGTGAGCATGTCCTGTTTCAAAATGGCACACGAGAGGTAACTGGTGAGGACCCAGAATATGTATAATGTTCTATTGTGACTTAAGAACTCCCTCAGTCAATGTCATGCCTGACTTGAAGTCATATCATAACGCCAGGAAAAACGTTTCTACAGCTGTCTGAAATATTCGAAGAATGGGACCTCAGACCACCACCATACTCTCTGACGATGGTAATCCTTGGTAGTGCAGAACCGCAAATCATCCAATGTCTCTTCCTTTATTAGCAGTCTACGCATTGCTGTCATGGTACTACTCCAAGCGCAACTGTTGGTGTTGTGGTGCTAACAGTAGCCTTGGCAATGAGAGTGCCTGCCTTCCAGTTCCTCTATAGTCCAACTTAAGGTTGCTGTCACATACGAGTGCCCCATAAATCTACGAGGTGCATTCAAGTTCTAAGGCCTCCGATTTTTTTCTCCAGACTAGAAAGAGATAGAAACATGCGCATTGTTTTAAAATGAGGCTGCGTTCATTGTCAATACGTCCCAGAGATGGCAGCACCGTACGGCAGATGGAATTTTACCGCCAGTGGCGAGAATGAGAACTGTTTTAAATACTTAAAATGGCGACGTTTTCCTTACTTGAACAGTGTGCAATCATTCGTTTTCTGAATTTGCGTGGTGTGGAACCAATTGACATTCATCGACAGTTGAAGGAGACATGTGGTGATTGAGTTATGGATGTGTCGAAAGTGCGTTCGTGGGTGCGACAGTTTAATGAAGGCAGAACATCGTGTGACAACAAACCGAAACAGCCTCGGGCTCGCACAAGCCGGCCTGACGACATGATCGAGAAAGTGGAGAGAATTGTTTTGGGGGATCGCCGAATGACTGTTGAACAGATCGCCTCCAGAGTTGGCATTTCTGTGGGTTCTGTGCACACAATCCTGCATGACGACCTGAAAATGCGAAAAGTGTCATCCAGGTGGGTGCCACGAATGCTGACGGACGACCACATGGCTGCCCGTGTGGCATGTTGCCAAGCAATGTTGACGCGCAACGACAGCATGAATGGGCCTTTGTTTTTGTCGGTTGTGACAATGGATGAGACGTGGATGCAATTTTTCAATCCAGAAATGAAGCGCCAGTCAGCTCAATGGAAGCACACACATTCACCGCCACCAAAAAAATTTCAGGTAACCGCCAGTGCTGAAAAAATGATGGTGTCCATGTTCTGGGACAGCGAGGGCGTAATCCTTACCCATTGCGTTCCAAAGGGCACTACGGTAACAAGTGCATCCTACGAAAATGTTTTGAAGAACAAATTCCTTCCTGCACTGCAACAAAAACGTCCGGGAAGGGCTGCGCGTGTGCTGTTTCACCTAGATAACGCACCCGCATATCGAGCTAACGTTACGCAACAGTTTCTTCGTGATAACAACTTTGAAGTGATTCCTCATGCTCCCTACTCACCTGACCTGGCTCCTAGTGACTTTTGGGTTTTTCCAACAATGAAAGACACTCTCCGTGGCCGCACATTCACCAGCTGTGCTGCTATTGCCTCAGCGATTTTCCAGTGGTCAAAACAGACTCCTAAAGAAGCCTTCGCCGCTGCCATGGAATCATGGCGTCAGCGTTGTGAAAAATGTGTACGTCTGCAGGGCGATTACGTCGAGAAGTAACGCCAGTTTCATCGATTTCGGGTGAGTAGTTAATTAGAAAAAAATCGGAGGCCTTAGAACTTGAATGCACCTCGTAGATATTGGACGATTTAACAGCTGGCCCAACGGAGACCGACAATGGGGCCCCTTTCAAGCCCTGTCAATTGCTGATAACACTGTCTCCCATGAGTACGTGGCAGTTCTGTGTACTTCACAGTAATTACTCAACATCTGATGCAGTTCCCGTCCCTTGTGTACCTCTCCAGGTCTGCTAACAAAACTAAACATGAACAAAAACACTCCCCCCAATTCCTCCTTATCTACGTCCATCTGCTCCTCAGTATGTCCATCTCTTCCTACCGCCTTCTCTCTCCACGTTATCACCCTCACTCCAACAGGAAGCTGGTGGTTCTAACATCCACAGTATTTCTTTCCAGACCATAACCAATATGTGTACCAGACTGGGTTGAAATCGTTCCAGAGGTTTAGGATGAGCTTTTTACACGTGGCTTTGCCCACAAACGCTCATGTCAAATATAATTTACATCTTGTTAACATATTTTGCACTTATTTGTACATACATTTCACCTGTATCACTTGCGAATTTCGACCTTTAGTTGTATTTTCACACAGCTCAATGTTTAAGACGTCATATATACTTTGGGAGTTTCGCCCTGCAGCTTTATTTTCACACAGCTCAATGTTATGACGTTGTACCTCCTGAACTATGGTCGTATAATGATGTAATTTTGTAGCTACATTCAGTGATATATGGGAGTACTGACTGCGGAATGTGTTGCAGATAGAGTTAATACAAAAGAAATAATAAATTAACCCACCATGCATGCCATGGTAGTTTTTCAAGCATAGCTATAATTCTGAGATTATATCTGCTGAAATGTGTGTGTCGTACATTTTTGTAGGTACATTCACCAGCATGTGTCGATAGTGTCTGAGATCTTTTTTTTTTGCGGGTAGACTTAGTAGCAGAGGAATAATAAATTTTAACGTCACGCACGATACTGCAGTTTTTCACGCATCTCAGTGTTCATGACGTCGTATCTCAAAAAGTATGTGTCGTACATTAATATAACTTCGTAGGTACATTTAGTGGTAGATGTGAATACTGTCTGCAAAATGCGTCGTCAATGAAGTTAGTAGTGAAGAAATTAAAGCATTATGCCAGATGCGGCAGATTTACTGCATTAACAAAAAATAAAATAAAATAAAAATAAAAAATAAAAAAATTGCACTAAGCTTCACAATTTTTTCCTTTCATCATTTTTTGGAGGTTCTCAGCGAGAAAAAGTTTCGCATAGTTTGAAATTATCCGCAAAGTTTATTGCATCTCATTCTCAAATACTGGATGAATAAAGTTTGCAAATTCGCACGTCGTGAGCTACACTACGTTTCCACCCCCACCCCCTCGCCTTTGATAGGTACTGGATGTTACCCTCACAGCGTTTCTCTCCCAACAGAAGATGGTGTATAGAACGAGGCGACAGGACAACAGATGTCAGGAAATGAATGTTTCGAAGCGACGAATCACGCTGTGCCTTGTGGCAATCCGGTGAAAGTGTTTGGGCTTGGCGGTTGCCTTGAGAACGTTCTGGACAACGTTACCTGTGGGTTTGATGGTGGTCATTATTCGCAATTGCGAATACATTCAATGTACTTGGTAGGTTTCCAGAGCTTGGTGCGTTCACACAGGTCACATAGTTCCCGTAATTTAGTGGTGGGTGGTTTGTGGAAGCGGAGCTGGCAGCCGATACCGTCGCAGTTGTGTTCCCCCGGATTCAGTTAAGCTGACTTTGATGGTCAAGACATCACGTGAGTCCACTATCATGCTCCTCAAACTGCTGCAGCATGATTCTGACATTGTGACGCAGACAGTTATCCTGATAGAAGATGCCATCGATGTTGAGCAAGACATCAAACATAAAGGGTTACACGTTGTCCCTAATATTATTCACGTAGTCTATAGCTGTTATCGTACCTTCGATTATTACCGCAGGTGCCATGGAAGCCCAAGTGAATGTCCCCCGAGAACATAATGCTGCTCCCACCGGCCTGCGTCCGTAGTGCGAGGAATGTTTGGAGCAGCCGCTCGCCTGACGACGTGTCCAAACACGACCATTAACCTGGTTTTACAAGAAACGTGGTTCGTCCGACAAGGCGGCACGATTCCATTCATCCATGGTCCAGTCTCGATGATCGCTTGCACACTGTACCCATAATTGACGATGTTGTTGGGTCAACATGGGAACTGTGCTATCGACAGTTCCGATTCCACAGCGCAGGTGCACGCTCGTAGGTTGTCACTACGAGAGCGGACCAACTATGCCCACCACAGCGCCCTCTAGCCGACGCTGTGGAGCTCAACGAGCGCCGCTCTATTTACTGCCCATTTCATCAAGAGCAGACGGCCTGGATACATCGCTTCTACTGCAGAATCTGTTGGCTTGCTATTGAGACTTTGTACTACTTACGACGGGAATACGGCTTCGCACCTACGTGCTCACCATCGCAAAGTTATGTAACCATTTATTAATTTGTTTTTGCCTATAGTAAATGTGCTTTTACTTTACATGCAGTGCCGAAGTGCTTTACCTCACCTGCTCCTACTCGCTTCCTTCATTCGGCCTATTTTGCAGATCACAGGAGGAGACACACAAAAGAAGAACACGTAGGGTTCAACACTACGTGCCGAATGGCGTGTTTCAAAACGCTTTTTGCCTGCTCCAGCCCTGTACTCTGTCGTTAGACCTGCGACAGATCGCAGCCTATTCTGCTTTAGAGAGTGGGCAAGCATCCGATCCCTATGCGCTGTGTTGAGCTATGGACTTCCAATTTCTTGAATGAGATTTTTACTCTGCAGTGGAGCGTGCGCTGATATGAAACTTCCTGGCAGATTAAAACTGTGTGCCGGACCGAGACTCGAACTCGGGACCTTTGCCTTTCGCGGGCAAGTGCTCTACCAACTGAGCTACCGAAGCACGAGTCACGCCCCCTCCTCACAGCTGTACTTCTGCCAGTACCTCGTCTCCTACCTTCCAAACTTTACAGAGGCTCTCCTGCGAACCTCGTTTTGCATGCTGATTGGCATTCTCGAATCACCATCTCCACAGATTATACACTGATGAGCTAAATCGCTGTGCCCACAGAGAGCTTCTGTAAAGTTTGTAAGGTAGGAGACGAGGTACTGGCAGAAGTACAGCTGTGAGGAGGGGGCGTGCGTCGTGCTTAGGTAGCTCAGTTGGTAGAGCACTTGCCTGCGAAAGGCCAAGGTCCCGAGTTCGAGTCTCGGTCCGGCACACAGTTTTAATCTGCCAGGAAGTTCCAATTTCTTGTCGCCCACTCGTGGTTTCAGCATTCTTCAGCCACTTTCCATAGATGCTCACGACAGTGGCACACGAACAGCCGACTAGCTTCGCTGTTTCCGAGATGCTCGCTCCAAAGCACCGGACCACAACCATCTAGTTTTTGTCAAAGCCGCTTAAGTCGGCGGATTTCCGCATTTGCGCCAGTCGTCTCTGCTCGGCTCGTATACTTCTCTTACCGCGTCACGTGCTCTGAGCGCCATTAGGCGGCATACAACCCCACGGTGGACAGCGGTCACAACGTTTTAGCTCATCAGTGTGTAATCTGTGGGGATGGTGGTTCGAGAATGCCAATCAGCATGCAAAACGTATATGAGTAGAAATATCGTAATACGAATTTTGTATGGCTTATGACAGGCAGATTCTGTAATCACAGATATGAAGCAATATTAACAGGAGAACAATGCTTTTAATGTATTTTACGAGTTACAGATGCATGAATCAGCGTGGACTTTATCAAAGATGGAAAAGGCAGTTGAACAGGAGATGAATCAGTTACTACAGATAGAGATGAATCGCTGTCCAGTAACCCCTCAAACGAATCGTGCGGATGACTTTTACAACAGGCAGTTGAAGACGGTACTAGGGTAGCATGGTATATTCAACACTCCCAGATGAAAGCAAGTATTGCGGAACACTTTAACACCTTGATAAAAACCCAGATGTGGATGTGTACGACTCTTCCTTGCTCATACAAGTGGACAGATATAATCACACGTACAACTGAGCAGTATAACAGAACTGTATTTGAACGTTAAAGATGAGGCCATTTGACATTCACCGTAATGGCCTTCTACACATGACATGCAGACATACCGAAATACTGGAATCTCGTTAACAGAAATTTAATGTAGGTGATTTCCTCCACATTTCCAACTACACGACAGCACTCGAGAAGTACCTACCTACTGAACTGGGATTTTCGTGGTATCCGAGGTACAGTAGACGAATCCGAGAGAACACGTTTTAAACGATAACAAGTACTAATGAGCAGAAGTTCAGGATATTTGAAAGAAATCCGGCCGCGGTGGCCAAGCGGTTCTAGGCGCTCAGTCCGGAACCGCGCGACTGCTACGGTCGCAGGTTCGAATCCTGCCTCGGGCGTGGATGTGTGTGGTGCCCTTAGGTTAGTTAGGTTTAAGTAGTTCTAAGTTCTAGGGGACTGATAACCTCAGATGTTAAGTCCCATAGTGCTCAGAGCCATTTGAACGAAGGGCTCTGCACAAAATTTATGATGCTCTTCAGGATAACAGTAATCTCTGGAGAGCTAGAACGAATGCAGAGTTGGACTGCCTCGTACAAGGAGCTGATATTGTAAGTTTAATAAAAAGTAAGAACAGAGCCTGTCCACGACATGTTCAGGGGGATGGATACAGTAAGAATGACTAAAAAGGATCTTGGATAAGGAGAAATTGGAAGAAGACACAGTGGAAGGCAACAAAAGCAGTAGACAGACCACGTGAAAGAAGATATAAAGTCTCTCAGAGGATTCTAGAGAACCTCTCTGGAGAGGGCAGAATGGAGGTAAATTCTTGAAGTTACAGTTGTAATGCCAGGAGAAGAAGAAGGGGAACGAGGTAGCTGGCAGTTTCTGCACCTAAGAGTAAAAGAGAAGCTGTATATTAGGTGTGTTTCTCGTAGTGTGTGGCATGAGACATCAAGGAAATAAGGCAACTATTCAATGGCTTGGGTTCCCATTCGCACGCAACAGTCAGATGGATATTTTGTCTTGCTACGTAACAATGCTTGTAAATCATCAGACTTTCCTTTATCATAGTATACTTGTTAGGAAGCACATCAGATATGGTAATGGTAGTCTTTTAGAAAAGCTGTCAATAGAATTGCACATTCCATCTTATAATTATTGCGGGCTGGGAAAGAAGCTTGAAAAACGACTAGCATGTGGTGACAGAAGATGAAGCTTGGAAGGGCAACAATATGTCATACACCACAAGTAAAAATGAAGCTGGACGTCACACTGTAAATCGAATTTTAACTGATGAAGCTATGGGTATATGTGAAAGAAGAGACAATGGTAGAGGGCAGTTCATTGCAAGATTCATCGTTGATTGAACTATGCACACCATACTTAAATTGGGTGCTATGATGAAATTTTTGTAATAAGTTACGAGAGCCACCCACAAGCAGTAAGAAAACCAAAGCGGATTTAGAAATATGGATTCAGTCATCACTTTCAGCCAGTAAATGCGCCCAGATGCAGAAAACGAAAAGAAGAAGTTAAAATTCCACGAGTTCTGCCAATACCTTGGACATCATCATGTGGAATTCTTGCAGTTACAGTTCTTACAATGGAAAAATTTTGCACTTTAGTGTCACTAGCGAAAGACACAGCGGCCACAGCTTGACTATATTTTTTATTCTCAAAATTCTTTTTTATCATGAAGTAATGAGTGCTATTGACAGCGGATCTCAAACTGACTCCATATTGGTAGATTTCCAAACGGCGTGTGACTCCACTCCTCACAAGAAACTTCTAATCAGCTTGAGTGCCTTTGGAGTATCCAGTCAGTTCTACATCTATATCTACATTTACACTCCGCAAGCCACCCAACGGTGTGTGGCGGAGGGCACTTTACGTGCCACTGTCATTACCTCCCTTTTTCCAGTCGCGTATGGTTCGCGGGAAGAAAGCCTCCGTGCGCGCTCGAATCTCTCTAATTTTACATTCGTGATCTCCTCGGGAGGTATAAGTAGGGGGAAGCAATATATTCGATACCTCATCCAGAAACGCACCCTCTCGTAACCTGGCGAGCAAGCTACACCGCGATGCAGAGCGTCTCTCTTGTAGAGTCTGCCACTTGAGTTTGCTAAACATCTCCGTAACGCTATCACGGTTACCAAATAACCCTGTGACGAAACGCGCCGCTCTTCTTTGGATCTTCTCTGTCTCCTCCGTCAACCCGATCTGGTACGGATCCCGCACTGATGAGCAATACTCAAGTATAGGTCGAACGAGTGTTTTGTAAGCCACCTCCTTTGTTGATGGTCTACATTTTCTAAGGACTCTCCCAATGAATCTCAACCTGGTACCCGCCTTACCAACAATTAATTTTATATGATCATTCCACTTCAAATCGTTCCGCACGCATACTCCCAGATATTTTACAGAAGTAACTGCTACCAGTGTTTGTTACGCTATCATATAATCATACAATAAAGGATCCTTCTTTCTATGTATTCGCAATACATTACATTTGTCTATGTTAAGGGTCAGTTGCCACTCCCTGCATCAAGTGCCTATCCGCTGCAGATCTTCCTGCATTTCGCTACAATTTTCTAACGCTGCAACTTCTCTGTATACTACAGCATCATCCGCAAAAAGCCGCATGGAACTTCCGACACTACTAGGTCATTTATATATATTGTGAAAAGCAATGGTCCCATAACACTCCCCTGTGGCACGCCAGAGGTTACTTTAAAGTCTGTAGACGTCTCTCCATTGATAACAACATGCTGTGTTCTGTTTGCTAAAAACTCTTCAACCCAGCCACACAGCTGGTCTGATATTCCGTAGGCTCTTACTTTATTTATCGGGCGACAGTGCGGAACTGTATCGAACGCCTTTCGGAAGTCAAGGAAAGTAGCATCTACCTGGGAGCCTGTGTCTAATATTTTCTGGGTCTCATGAACAAATAAAGCGAGTTGGGTCTCACACGATCGCTGTTTCCGGAATCCATGTTGATTCCTACGGAGTAGATTCTGGGTTTCCAAAAACGACATGATACGCGAGCAAAAACATGTTCTAAAATTCTACAACAGATCGACGTCAGAGATATAGGTCTATAGTTTTGCGCATCTGCTCGACGACCCTTCTTGAAGACTGGGACTACCTGTGCTCTTTTCCAATCATTTGGAACCTTCCGTTCCTCTAGAGACTTGCGGTACACGGCTGCTAGAAGGGGGGCAAGTTGTTTCGCGTACTCTGTGTAGAATCAAATTGGTATCCCGTCAGGTCCAATGGACTTTCCTCTATTGAGTGATTGCAGTTGCTTTTCTATTTCTTGGAAACTTATTTCGATGTCAGCCATTTTTTCGTTTGTGCGAGGATTTAGAGAAGGAACTGCAGTGCGGTCTTCCTCTGTGAAACAGCTTTGGAAAAAGGTGTTTAGTATTTCAGCTTTACGCGTGTCATCCTCTGTTTCAATGCCATCATCATCCCGGAGTGTCTGGATATGCTGTTTCGAGCCACTTACTGATTTAACGTAAGACCAGAACTTCCTAGGATTTTCTGTTAAGTCGGTACAATTCACTGAACGCTTCACGCATAGCCCTCCTTATGCTAACTTTGACATCGTTTAGCTTCGGTTTGTCTGAGAGGTTTTGGCTGCGTTTACACTTGGAGTGAAGCTCTCTTTGCTTTCGCAGTAGTTTCCTAACTTTGTTGTTGAACCCCGGTGGGTTTTTCCCGTCCCTCACAGTTTTACTCGGCACGTACCTGTCTAAAACGCATTTTACGATTGCCTCGAACTTTTTCCATAAACACTCAACATTGTGTTTGATCTGTTAGGTAGTCTGAAATCTGCCTTCTATTACTCTTGCTAAACAGATAAACCTTCCTCCCTTTTTTTATATTCCTATTAACTTCCATATTCAGGGATGCTGCAACGGCCTTACGATCACTGATTCCCTGTTCTGCACTTACAGAGTCGAAAAGTTCGGGTCTGTTTGTTATCAGTAGGTCCAAGATGTTGGGCTGGCTGGCTGGCTGGCTTTGTTATTTACTGTCAGAAAGGTTACAATTAGTAGTAACTGACGGAAAGCCGTAGAGTAAAACGGCAGCTTGTAGTCCGTCGGACGATTTGGCGCATAGAGGAGTATGACTCTCGCTCCTCGCACCGGTGCAGCTCCAAGGTGAGGTCCGCCCTGCCACAGCTGCGGCGCCTCTGTGCAGCGGAGTTTGGCGGTAGTTTCATCTGGCCAGTTGGCCGCCGATAACCATTACCATAAGTACTTAAACAATCGCCATTCTCTCCGGGTCTAGACGCTGACACAATGACGACACAACTGCCATCTTTTGAGCCTTCGGCTCGCTTATTTATGCGTCTTTTCCCTACACCTGTGACGTAGTCCCTCTGGAGGGGACAAGTGGAGTGCTTATTAACACTTACGACGTCAGCTTTCTTCAGCCCGCTTTGGTCCCTACACATAGGTCACTAGGCGTCGTTGCAGCTGCAACGTATAGCACAACACGTCAGTTCCCTATGCTGTCCAGATTATTTCACACTTGCATACAGTGCCCTCCAGGTCGTGTCTTCTCGTATGCCTCGCAGAATCATTTGCTAAATATCAACTTTGCCCGCACCCGCCATCCGATGTGACTATCGGTCCCTTCACTACTACCTTTCAGCCATAGCTACGCGAAATTTACAAGAATCCACGCCTGTACTTTTTAGTGGCACAACAGCACGATCACGTAGGTAATGTTGTGCGGAAAGATAACCAAAGCATTCATTTTGTTGGCAGAACAATTAGAAGATACTATAAGACTACTTACGAGACTGCCTACACTGCGCTTGTCCATCATCTTGTGGAGTTCTACTGCACGATATGGGATCCACATTAGACAGGATTGACATGTTGTTGTTGTGGTCTTCAGTCCTGAGACTGGTTTGACCCAGCTCTCCATGCTGCCCTATCCTGTGCAAGCTTCTTAATCTCCCAGTATCTACTGCAACCTACATCAAGTTGCCTACAGTGATATGGTACGCCATCCATAGCTATTACGAATCGAGATGAATTGAAATACGTGTCCCTTAAACGGTTTCTCAACATCTCGTGAGTCCATCTGCCCGTACCGGCTGTTATGGCCGAGCGGTTCTAGGCGCTTCAGTCCGGGACCGCGCTGCTGCTACGGTCGCATGTTCTAATCCTGCCTCTGGCATGGATGTGTGTGATGTCCTTAGGTTAGTTAGGTTTAAGTAGTTCTAAGTCTAGGGGACTGATGACCTCAGATGTTAAGTCCCATAGTGCTCAGAGCCATTGACATCGACATCGGCTAACTTCACCAAGAAGTGTAACTGTGCTTCCCAGACCAAGCCGTGCTTCGACTCAATGTCCGCCACGATCACCGTTTTGAAGTGCTACTTTACGCATTTTTATCCGTTATGCCTTCCGATTGACAGCATTTGCGAAACATCATATTGCTATCAATGATACATCCAAGGAAAGTATATCATTCGTACCTTTCCTAATATGTTCCATTGTAAGATGTTAGTGCACATTGCTAGTCAGCTCCACTAACACAATTCGCTTATTACTGACGCGGTGCCATACAAAGCCCATTGAGTTTAAAACTTCAGGCAGGGGAGTGCCCTCCCAACTCCAATCTTCTCTTGTAAAACAAGTGAGAGATGAGGCAAACTGGACAGTGGCGCAAGCTGACCACTTTGTTACACTGAAAACTCGTCAATAGAGACTCGAATGTTTCGCCTGTTGAACCGGTCGCTTCCGAGAAATACCTCAACACATCTCCTCATTCATGAAAGACAAAAAGAAAAAAAAAAACTTACACTGTTGTATGGTCGGACCTCACTACACGTATTTCAAAAGGAAGGATTTGACGGAACTAAACGCGCACTGTATTTTGCAGTTCGAGCAACGTATTTTGGTGGTGGGTCAATAGGAAGAACCCTGTAAACCTGCTAACAGCAGCAGCCTAGTAACGTGCGAAACGCGCACGTATAGTCGTTGTTAAAACATGCAATTCACATAGTCTTTGAGGAATAGTAGAATGCACATTTCCAAGCAGTTTTGACGATAGAGGCTCCAAATTCGAAAAACTGACGCATGCAGAAAACTACAATAAAACACAAACTACAAGGGGTTCGTGGGGATTCGGCCATATGAGATCGGGAAAAATCTCCTCAGCCTCGTAAAATTGGACGCACTGTTGCTTGTGTTTGTAGCAGCTTTTTATTTAGCTTGCACAGTTTTGCAGACACTTCTTCTGCTTTATTTTTCACAGCAATTTAAAATGTTGGAAGAACATTCGCAACTGAGCAGTATAGCAGAGGTTGAAAATACGGCTTCTGTTGTAAATTACTTTATTTTCACACGACTGGTTTCGGACTGTTATAAGCCCATCCTCAGCTGTCGTATCTGTGCTGTGGTCCCCGAGCGCCGCGTGTACCAGGCGCGGTGTGCTGCCTATGAGCGCGTAACAGAAACCGGTCGTGTGAAAAGAAAGTAATTTACAACTGCAAACATGGAAACCTAAGGGGATATGTAGTGACTGTTAAATGATAAAGAGAAAGCTATATTTACCTTTTTGGTTTTTGTTATTCTTTCTTGAAGCACTATGAATCGTCGATTGCCAACATGCACTCATATGTGCTAGTTTTATGTGATGACTATATTATTTCAGTGACCAGCTTTCTCCTCCAAATGCGAAAATGCCTTTTCGGTCTACCGAGCAAGGTGGCGCAGTGGTTAGCACACTGGACTCGCATTCGGGAGGACGACGGTTCAATCCCACGTCCGGCTTTCCTAATTTAGGTTTTCCGTGAATTCCCTAAATCGCTCCAGGCAAATGCCGAGATGGTTCCTTTGAAAGGGCACGGCGGACTTCCTTCCCCGTCCTTCCCGAGACCGCCGTGCGGTTCTAGGCGCTGCAGTCCGGAACCGCGGGACTGCTACGGTCGCAGGTTCGAATCCTGCCACGGGCATGGATGTGTGTGATGTCCTTAGGTTAGTTAGGTTTAAGTAGTTCTAAGTTCTAGGGGACTGATGACCTAATGTTAAGTCCCATAGTGCTCAGAGTCATTTGAACCTTCCCGAGACCGATGACCTCGCTGTTTGGTCTCTTTCCCCCAAAACCCCAAACTTTCTGGTGTAAAAATACATAGGGAGAAATGATCATCATAATAAAATAAGAAAGTCAGAACTCACACGGAAAGACATAAGCATTCGTATTTTCACGCACGCTTTTCGGGAGTGGAATGGTAGAGAAATAACAGAAGGTGGTTCGATGAATCCTCTGCCAGACACTTAACTGTGAATTGCAGAGTAGTCATTTAGATGCAGAGCAATGGAAAATACTGAATATTCAGAGGATCAACTTCATGAAGCGAAAAGACACAACCAGTTGGTAAAGCATGGTGCTATTGGGAAAGAACTATATTTAATGCCATACAGATATGAAATATACCCTCCTCAATAGCCGAGTTAGCTAACACATACCGCTTAAAGAGAGAAAAGCAGGTTTGAATCCTGATGGTGGGAAATTTTCACTGCCAGTATTTGTGTAGCAAAGCGAGGAGAGGTGATAATGGAAGGTTCATGATCACCACTACTTGTGTCATTGTCCTGGATTAAATTCTAAAGCTCTCCACAGTGTATAATGAAATGAGGGCATGTGACACTGTTGATGATGATTCATCCACTGGATGGGCACATTAAGCTTGGCGGTTCTCTCGGTGCTGTTCGAAAGGAGTAAGCTATGGGGTGCATTGGGACAGTAGGCCATTGGCCTAATGTTATTACCTATCCTTGTGTCTCTCCTAGCAGCTATTTACTTGTAGATCAGCAGGGAGCCACTGCCCTATACTTCAGTGATAGTCTTCCGTCATATTATCATCCATCCTTTCACAGTACTATCACTGAGTCTTGCCAATTCTTATGGGGAGAAACATGTAATGTTACAAATCCAAGTGCCCTCTGGTAGTGGAATTGTGAACTAGGCCAGTCAGTTCCCGCACATCAACGTGAACTCACAAAGAGCACTTCCTGCCAATTTTTCACCCATGATGTCGCGATCATGTCAGTGGATGCGTCCCAGTCTCTGGTGGGGGTACTGGCAACTGGGTCACTCGGTCTCCACACATTCAGGTGAACACACATACAAGAAAAAGAATTTAGAAAGGTTTTAGGACAGGGTAACACCACAAAAATATGGAACAAAGATAAAACCACACTCTGTGCATCCACACCAGCAGCTCAACACAGCCAAAACCGTTTCCCAGCATTCTTCCGTGTGGGGAGGGGAGGGGGAAAGTAAGGGACAGGATAGGCGTGAGAGGGGTTGGAGAGGAGGGTTGGGAGGGGGGAACAATACATAATAGTATCTAGTGATGTCATTAGGTGATGTCATCAGTACAATGTTGTCACATCTACTGCCAACATCTTGAATAACAACAATCAACAAGGTCTCGTATTGGCTCTGTTTCTCTACTACTTGCATTTCCCTCCAATAGGTAGAACGGGAGGGTACTGAGGCATACATGCACTTTAGGTGTAGTTACCAGTGAGGTAGGTGTTCATATCTCCCTTATCACACTACTCCCCAAATGTGGGGGGTTATTGATGAGAATTACTTATCATTTGGTCCCTCTTCCTTTCTGTTTAGCTGCTTTTATGCATTTTAAACTGACAATTTCTGCTTTGCAGATTCCATCTTTATGCACATGCACCAAGGACTTTGCAGTATTTCCACTAGATTTTATGCCCAGTACTTCCAAAACAGCAGTTTTATTGTTAAACCATCATTGAAGTATAAAAAAAACATCATAAACACCAAATTTGACGGTCGAAACCTGAACAAAATGGCTCTGAGCACTATGGGACTTAACTACTAAGGTCATCAGTCCCCTAGAACTTAGAACTACTTAAACCTAACTAACCTAAGGACATCACACACATCCAAGCCCGAGGCAGGATTTGAACCTGCGACCGTAGCGGTCACGCGGTTCCAAACTGAAGCGCTTAGAACCGCACGGCCACACCGGCCGGCGAAATCTGATCAAATACAGTTTTCGGTAACATTGTTCAAATGTCGGAATTCCCTCATTCAAATAAATTTTGCCTTTTCCCATGAAAACATTACGTCAACAAAATACCTGCAGGTACTTCAATACTGCTGCAGGTAAAGAATGTTCGTGGCCATATGTTGCACTTCTCCTGTAATTACACCAAATTTCAGGATCATTTGGGCAAAGACAGTGTGAGAATTTTCATTTGTGGAAATTTTATGGAAAAAGATAAGCTATAAATATTATTTCATGTCACACATCCAGTCATGAGCCTTGTTGTTACCATCCCCTAAATATTGCGTGTATCTGACAGTTCTGTTCGCCACCGAGCGATTAAAAATCCTGAGAACTCTTGCTATAGTATAATTCACCAGACAGGTATGTTAGTCCTCTTTCTCAGTTTCACTGCCACAAGTTTCACAGTACTTGCTTAGAACGTCACCATTAATTACCTTGCCTGTAACAAATGATGTAGCTGTCATTTAGTGAAGTGTGTCCACATTTTTGCAAGCTGCCATCAAAACAAACACAAATATTATCACTTTCACTGTCATCACTTTCCTTGAGTGCTTCTTCAGGTGTTTTCTTCACTGAGATGTTCCAAACATCAGCGACTTCGTAGGTTGATTTCGAATGTCAAATAATGCACATAAAAGTTTGTCTGTCTCCATCCCTTTACCCATAGATCTGAGACCATAAACTAGCCTTACGTTATTCTCGTTCAAATTATTATTTGCCATTTGCGATGTCATTGGTGTAGCAACTGTACCACACAAACAGTTTACTGACACAGGTGTTTCGGGGATGCTTCCACGCTTGGCCTGAAAGGCAATGAATACGCCCCTTTCGGACGTTGGCTCGTTTCCACATTACGACAGAGACTGCACTGTGTTCTGGGTCCCCGAGACACACTTTATTTACTCTCCACTGCTAGTGCTGCCACCTGCTGAGTGTGAGTGGTTATTGCATGGTGACGTCGAACATAGGCGGTGATCGCATTTATGTGACTGGTCGGTATGGGACACTGGTGATTACAGTTATGACTCATTGTCTCCTAGTAAAATTATTGCTACAATGAAGTGCACTTCCTAACATTTTCCATTACAAATTAGTTGCTAATCATTGGGGATCTATGAGCACATATTCAACTTGGCCAATGCGATAGACATCTCTTGCTCTGAAAGTCAAAAGAATAAAAAATTGTGCCGTAAACATGAGCTTTAAAGTGCACACGTCAAGTGGTTTAAGCATTTGTTCATCTTTGCTAATGTGAATCACATCTCACGTACTGAACACTTCTTCGGTATGCAGTTTAGAGTCCAGGTTATGTATTAACAGAAGGAACACAATACCTCTTACGTATTTGAAGAAAATTTATGTTTATTCTTCCACTAGGAAAATTCCACTTTTTTAATACATTAATTATTATAAAACAGTTTCGGTTTGGTTGGTGGTTCTCATTTTACTTGACATAGCGTACTACCATTCTGAGTACATATTGATCGAATTTCATATTTCTAACTCAATTAGTTTAGAAAGTAATAGTACCTGAATATCAAAAAATATAGTTTACAGAAAAAGCGATGTAAAGTTTAGTATTGCAATTTTAGTTTATTTATTGATGGGAATTACTTACTCTTCTTTTCTGAATTTTAAATTAGCAATTTCTACTTTGAAGATTCTCTCTTTATCTATTTGCACCAAGGATTTTGCAGTATTTGCACTAGATTTTATGCATAATACTTGCAAAACACGTTTCCTGTTACAACATTACTGAAGCTTAAAACAGCACAAGAAACACCAAATCTGAAAGTCGTTATCTGAAGAAATACATTTCTCAGTAACTGGGTCCAAATGACCGAATCGACACATTCATTTAAATCTTGCGTTTCCCAATGAAGACATTTGATCAACAAAGTATCTTCATAAAGTTTTATAAATATGAGTTTAATTTCATTTATTACTGCCACAAGTAAATAAAGTTTGTAGCCATGTGCTACACTTCTCCTGTACTTGTACCAAGAATCATGATCGTTCGGGCAAAGCCAATGGTGAGGACTTTCATTTGTGGAAATCTTATGGAAAAAGGTAGCCCATAAAGCTTATTTCATGTTTTCTAGATTCCAGGTGTGATCTGTTTGTTCCTAAACTTCTCAGGCAACCTTTTCCACCTATCGTCTTACTATCTTTCAGTGCTATTTTTGAATTTTCTTTTAACAGTCTTCTCGATCTAGACCTCATTCTCTTCTGGACATGCCCAGTGCATTCTAATTTAGAAATTGTGAGATGAGGATTTTGTGTATCTGACCGCTTTGTTTGCCACTGAACAATTACAAATCCTGAGTACTTTTGCTATAGTATAATTTATCTGACAGTTAAGTTCACCCTCATTCTCAGTTTCACTGCCACGAGTTTTACGCTACTTGCTTAGATCGTCTCCATAAATTACCTTGCCTGTATCACATGACGTAGCTGTCTTTTAGTGAAGCGTGGCCACATTTCTGCTAGCTGCCATCAAAACATGCACGAATATAATCACTTCCACTGTCATAACTATCCTCGAGTGCTTCGTCAACTGTTTCCTTCATTGAGCTGTTTCAAACTTCAGCAACAGCAGTTCCAATAGTTGCACTGTAAGTCATAAATTTTGCAGGTGGATTTGGATGTCAAGTAATGCAGATAAGAGTTTGCCTGACTCCATCCCTCTACCAATAGATCTGAGACCATAAACTAGCCTGATGTTGTTCTTATACAAATTGTTATTTGCCATTTCTGATGTCATTGTTGTAGCAACTGTGCCACATTTTGTTAGGGTGGGCACAATACCTTTGTAAAAAACACTGATTCTCTCCCAAGGATACGTCACAACCACATATTCTGCACACAATACTTTTGGAAATGAAATCACAGAGCATGGTAAGTCCACCATAATATTTATACACCAGAGTTCATATCAATAAGCTAACTGCGAGGAAACACTTTGCAGACACCGCAGTTCCCTTTCCTGTTGTGCTGATTATCTTTACGTCTACAATTTTTGGTTCCTTTGACCCACTAACCTCACTTACCTTTACGTATTTATTTACTTTGTACTTTAATTTAGGAGTGTATTTCTTTATTCGCGGCATTCCTATGAAAACGTGCGAAACCGGAGAAAATATAAATCAGTACTACTTCACTCGCAACAAACTTCACCAAGTACAACCAGTTGAGCTAGAAAACAATAACAAACACGATAGGAATGGTAAGTATCGATAGTACATACAGGGTATTAAAACTCGGTACGATAAAACAATAGAATCAGGAAATAACATAGAAGGAATAAAATAAAACTGTGCATTTTCTCTGCTTCGTACAAAAAAGAAGGCGAGGCATTTAAATGGCACTACGCAGCGTCAAGGAAGTCATTATAACACACGAAAAAAATGTGGTATCTATATGGAAGAAAAATTGTTTTACACAGGAAATACCGGGCACTTCAAATACGCAAAAATCTAAAAATCGATTTTTGAGCCCGTTTGTTTTCCGGTCCCCCTTTCCACTAACGGCAATTTTAAATCATAAAATGGAATTCTTTATATACGATGCACCTGGAATTTGGAGGGATTCTTCGTGGCAAAAACTGCGTCTTGCAGTCTGTGAAATACGGCATATTACGATAACCACAAATAAAATATAAAACTATGAAGTCTTCTCATAGCGTCAACCACAGTCAGGAATACCACTCATACGAACGAAATCATTTTGGAGGATATACAGTGACATATTATCGAATTTGGATAGCGCCATTTTGCCATGCACGCTATACTTCATCAACGGCAGGACGCGAACAGTGTACTAACTTAGGCATTTCGGGAATGCTTCCACCATTGGCCTGAGAGGCAATGAATACGCCCCCTTTCGGACGTCGGCTCGTTTCCACATTACGACAGAGACGGCCCTGTGTTCTGGGTCCCCTGCACACGCTTCATTTACCTCCCACTGCTAGTGGTGCCTCCTGCCGAGTGTGAGTGGTTATTGCACGGTGACGTCAAACGTGGGCGGTGGTGGCATTTATATGACTGGACAGTATGCCATGCGAGTGAGTCCAGTTATGATTCATTGTCTTCTAGTAAAATTATTGCTACATAGGAGTGCACTTCGTAATATTGCTCATTAAAAGTTAGTTGTCAGTCATTGGGAGAAACTGACATTTTTCAAAGGTGTGGATGGATATTGCCAAAATTGTAATCGCCCCTGCTCATACTACCATGTGAACTGCACTGTCTGGGACAAGGCGTCATTTATAGAAAGGCATGAGATTCGAGCAAGTAATAAAAATTACCTTACAGAATATGATGAACTGAGGAAAAATTTACGCAAAGGATTCAAAAACGCTTTATTTGTTTGTTCAAATCAAGAGGCGAATAAGAAAACGTTGGATAAAATAATGACAGTAGGGAAGTAATGCCAAATGACCTTCGAGTGTACTGAGCCACTTCAGGTAATAAGAAGGAAAGGTGATGATACTTAAATAGAAATGTTTACAGCTACAGAAAAAAATAGTGCAAATCACGGTTTGAAAACTGTATACAGAGTGTCTGATATCTATGTCGTATTTAACTATTCTATGTGTTTAAGTAGTCACGTTATTTAGTTTTAGCCTTATACGTTGCACAACACATTGAATAAAAAGACGTATAATTGCACGAATAACTATAAATGAATAATGGCGACCACACGTTGTCAGGGAGTGTTTCTTGGACGAGTAGCACCAAAGTCGCCCAGCAGGTGGAATCGAACCACTCTGACGTTAGTCAGCTGCTGGTTTGAAGCCTGCACACCGGACCACCGGAGCTCAGCTGGGCAAGCAGTTCTTCTTTTTTTTTTTTTTTCCTTTATTGTAATTTTAAACACCTATACAGGTGGGCTGGCAGCAGCATGGTTCGCCGCTCTTCAGCCTTAAGTGGAACAAACAACATGATAAAGAGGTGAGATATACAATACAAAAAAAAAAAAACGGCGGGCAAAAAAAAAAGAGATACAAAAAATACAAGAAACAAGAAGCCGTTCACGTTGGACGAAAAAAAACACGAACACTTGGAAACATGGCGCACAAAGCACGGAGAACGGCAACGGCACATGTGAACAGTTGAGTCGGAACTGCACGAAACACAAAACGATGCACACACACTGAACACTGGTGGCGATGGTCTCCGGCGCGCGAATGTTCACTGAGCGTGTACGAGTCCGGGGACCTGCCAAGAGGGGGGTGGAGGAGGAGGAAGGGGAGATGGGAGAGGGGAGAGCAGAGATGCCACGGGCAAAGGAGAGAGGGGGAGGGAGGAAGGGGGAGGGGAAGCCAGGAGGAGAGGGTAGGAGGGAGGGGGAAAGGAAAGAGAAGGGAAGGGAAAGGGGGGGAGGGAGGGTGCCTAAAGGAAAGGACACAGGAGGTGGGGGGGAAGGATCAAAGTTGATAGGAGGGGTAGATGCAGGGGAGGAGGACATCATCAGGGAGGGGGAGCTGGCGGAAGCCACCTTGGGAGAGGGTAAGGAGGGTGGAGAGATGGAGACCAGGTGGGATGTGGGAATACAGGCGCGGCAGCGGGCGGGGGTGGGAGAGGATCGGGGAGACGAGCGGGTGAGGAGGATCGAGTTTACGGGAGGTGTATAGGATTCGTATCCTTTCGAGGAAGAGGAGGAGGTGGGGGAAGGGGATAAGGTCATACAGGATCCGCGTGGGGGAAGGGAGACGGATGCAATAGGCAAGGCGGAGAGCATGGCGTTCAAGGATTTGGAGGGATTTATAAAAGGAAGGGGGGGGGCGGAGATCCAGGCGGGAGCAGTTCTTCTTTTACGTGCTATTTAAAGGCAAACTATGCATACAAAGAATCTACGAGAACTTACTTGATTTGACAGTTCAGTTTGTATAGTTTATTAATAAAGAAGTTAATTTTCCCTTTAGGAACATTCATGCGATTGTTAGCACGAAATGAGCACATAAAACTAGAGACTCGGCAGTTATATCATTGCGTTCCATTGTATAACACAAGCGTGCAAGCACAGTTTTAACAACAAGGTTCGCGATTTATCCTGACTACAACGACTGCTGCGTTAAATGCAATAACTGGTCACATGTTCAGTGACAAAGCATTAAACAGCACGAAGTTGTAATCTGAATAAATACATTTCTCAGTAACTGGGTCCAAATGACTGAATCAACACATTCATTACGTCAGAGCGGTTCGATTCCACCTGCTGGGCGGCTTTGGTGCTACTCGTCCAAGAAACACCCTATGACTACGCGTGTTCGCTATTCTTTTTTTATAGTTATTCCAGCAACTGTGAGTGGTATTATTCAATGTGTTGTGCGCAGTGAAAGGCTAAAACCCAATACAGTGACACGAATCGTTTTAACAAACGACATTCTTGGACATACTCTACTTAAAATACGTAGAATAGTTAAATACTACATAGATATCAGACACTCTGTATACAGTTTTGAAACCGTGATTTCCAGTATTTTTTCTGTAGCTGTAATCATTTCTATTTAAGTATCATCGCCTTCCTTTCTTATTACCTGAAGTGGCTCAGTACACTCGAACAATATTTTGCATTATTTCCCTACTGTCATTATTTTATCCAACGTTTTCTTATTCGCCTCTTGATTTGAACAAACAAATAAAGCGTTTTTGAATACTTTGTGTAAACTTTTCCTCGGTTTATCATATTCTGTGAGGTAATTATTATTACATGTTCGAAACTCATGCTTTTCTATAAAAGACGCCTTGTCGCAGACAGTGCCAGTTCACTTGGTAGTATGAGCATGGATTTACAATTTTGGCAATATCCATCCACCTCTTTGAAAAATGTCAGTTTCTCCCAATGACTGACAATTAATTTTTAATGAGCAATATTAGGAAGTGCACTCCATTGTAGCAATAATACTACTAGAAGACAATGAGACAACAGGAATCGCTCGCGTCATACACCGTCCAGTCACATAAATGCCACCACCGTCTGTGTTGGACGTCACCGTGCCATAACCACTCACACTCGGCAGGTGGCAGCACTAGCAGTGGAGGGTAAATAAAGCGTGTGCAGGGGACCCAGAATACAGTTCAGGCCAAGAGTGGAAGCTATCCCGAAACGCCTATGCTAGTAAATTGCTTACGTGCTGCTGTGGTTAAAAGTACACCATGAATGGCAAAATCACACTAACCAAATCAAATAATATGTCGCTGTATATTCCCCAAAACGATTTAAATAATTTCATTTGTTTGAGTGGAATAGTTGGTAGTGATTGATACTATGAGAAGGCTTTATTATTCTATATTTTCATTGCGGTTGTCGTAATATGCCGTATTTTACACACTATACGATGTACTTTTCGCTTCGAAAAAATTCCCTCCAAATTTCAGGTGCGTCAAATACTCGAAATTTATATAAAAATGTTCAGCGGCTGATATTAAAATTCCTGTTAATATTAAGGGGAGTTGGAAGGCAAACGGGCCAAAAATCGATATTTAGATTTTTGCATATTTGAAATGCCCACTATTATCTGTGTAAAACAATTTTTCATGTTAATACAACAATTTTTTGTGAGTTATGATGGTTTTCGTGATGCTCTGTGCGATCTGGCATTCAAATGCCATGCCTTCTTTTATGCACCATTCAGAGATAATGCACAGGTTTCCTTCATTCTTCCTATGTTGTTTCCTGCTTCTATTTTTTTATCGAGCCAAGTTTTCCGACCCTGTATCAACTGTCGATACTCATAAATCTGATCGTGTTTGTTATTGTTTTCGAGCGCTACTGGTTGTACTTGAAGTTTGTTGCGAGTGAAGTAAGCGTAGATTTATATTTTCTCTAGTTTCGAACGTTTTCATAAGAATGCCACGAATAAAGAAACACACGCCTAAATTAATATTCAGAGGAAATAAGTATGTAAAAGTGAAAGAGGTTAGTGGGTCATAGGAACCAAGAACGTTGGGCGTAAAGATAATCAGCATCACAAAAAAGGAACTGTGGTGTGCGAAAGGTGTTCCCTTCTTCAGTCAGCTTGTGGAGATGAACACTCGTGTGGAAATATGGTGGTGAACCTCAGCATGCATGCTCTGTTATTTCGTTTCCAAACATACTGTGTGCAGAATATGTGGTGATGAAGTATCCTTAGGAGGGAATCAGTGTCTTTGCTAAGGGATTGCGTCGAACCTAACGTTAATTGTACAAAATGTGGTACAGCTGCTACAACAATGACATCAGAAATGGCAAATAATAATTTGTGTGAGAATAAAGTGAGACTAGTTTATGGTATCTGATCTATCAGTGAAGCGATGGATAGTGACGACAGTGAAAGTGATGATATTTGTGCATGTTTTGATGGCAGCTGGCAGAAACGTGGACACACTTCACTAAATAACAGCTACATCATTTGATACAGGGAAGGTAATTGATGGAAACATTCTAAGCAAGTACTATAAAAGCTGTGGCATTGGAACTGAGAAACAGGATGAACATAACTGTCAGACGAATTATACTATAGCAGTAGTTCTCAGGATTATTAATCGATCAATGGCAAACAGAGCTGTCAGATGCACACAGTGCTTAGGGGATGGTAACAGCAAGGCTTATGACTATTTATGTGCACAATAACACTATGGTTCTAATGTCACAATTTCTAAATTAGAATGCATTGGGCTTCCCCAGAAAAGAATGGAGTCCAGATCGAGAATATTATTAAAAGAAAAGTCAAAATAGTACTGGAAGGTAGATGGTAAAGGTCGCCCAACAAATGTTTAAATAAATAGATTACAGAATTATTATGATTTGGTCATAAGAAGATATGCTGGGAATTTAGAAAACATGAAAGCAGCTGCATGGGCTGTCTTCTTCCATAGGATTTCCACAAATGAAAATCCTCAGCACTGTCTTTGCTCCACTGAATCTGACACTTGGTGCAAGTACAGGAGAAGTATAGCATACGACCACAAACTTTCTTTATCTGTAGCAGTAATGAATGAAATTAAACCGATATTTAGAGATCTTTATAAAGATACTTTGTTGATGAAATGTCTTCTTTGGGAAACGCAAGATTTAAATGAAAGTGTGGATTCGGTCATTTCGACCCAGTTACTGAGAAATGTATTTGTTCAGATTACAACTCCCAAGTTCGGTGTTTATGGTGCTGTTTTGTGCTTCAATAATGGTGTAACAGGAAACTGGTGTTTTGGAAGTATTTTGCGTAAAATCTTGTGGAAAGATTGCAAAATCCTTGGTGCAAATGGACAAAGAGAGAATCTTCTAAGCAGTAATTGCTAATTTAAAATGCGCAAAACATGCTAGACAGAAAGAAGAGGAACGAAGTGGTAAGTAAATCTCGTCAGTAACTATACTAAAATTGCAATACTAAATTCTACATGGATTTTTCTCGAAACTACATTTTTTACTTTCAGATACCACTATTTCTAAACTAATGGGGTTAGAAATGTGAAATTCGATCGATTTGTACTCAGCATGGTACTAAGTTATTACAAGTAAATTGAGAACCACCTACCCAGCAGAAACTGTTTTATAACAATTAACACATTAAAAACTGAATGTTTATTAGTGAAAGAAAGGGCAAAAATTTTCTGCAAATACATAAGAGGTATTATGTTCATTTTGTTATCACATAACACAAATAAAACAACAAAAAATATCCAGTAGACGTAGGCGCTAAACTGCATACCGAAAGAGCTGTGAGCACTTGTTCAGTACCTGAGATGCGTTTCACAGTATCGAAGATGAACTACTGCTCATAGTAATTGGCATATGTACATTAGAGCCCATGTTTACACGACAATTTCTTATTGTTTCGACTTTCAGTGGAAGAATTATGTCTCGCAGTAGCCAAGGTGAATATGTGCACATAGCTCTTAAGACATGCATTTTAGAGCTCGTGTTTACTAGATGTGGTTTTGTTGTTTTGGTCCTGCCTCTTTGCCATTATTTGGCTCTTAGGAATTTGATAGGTGTTTGAGCAAGAAGTCAAGAAATGGTCATTTCCTGTTGTTTATGGCACCCTGAAAACGATTTGACTTTCTTGTCATTTTTCAGCATGACATCGTACTTACGAAGACCTTTTAAGTCTTACTGCAGGAAACGACTAAATTCTGCCGTTATACCGACAGTAAAGAATACGCAAATAAGGATATATTAGGCTAGCCATTACCTCAAATGTGATACATCGACAAATCGCTTCTACCTCCTGTCATCACTATCCTTGAGTGCTTCTTGAGCTGCATCATCCACTGAGGTGTTACAAACACCAGCAACACAGTTTCACTAATTTCATTATAAGTATAAATATTGCAAATGGATTTGGAATGTCAAGTAATGGACATAAGAATTTGCCTAGTCCATCACTGTAGCAACAGATCTGAGACCATAAACTAGACTTATGTTATTCTCATACGAATTATTATTTGCCATTTCTGATGTCATTGTTGTAGCAACTGTACCACATTTTGTACAATTAACGTTAGGTTCGACGCAATCCCTTAGCAAAGACACTGATGGTCTCCCAAGGATACTTCATCACCACATATTCTGCACACAGTATGTTTGGAAACGAAATCACAGGGCATGCATGCTGAGGTTCACCACTATAATTCCGCACGAGTGTTTATCTCCGCAAGCTGACTGTGAGGAAACACTTTTCAGACACCGCGCTTCCTTTTTTGTGGTGCTGATTATCTTTACGTCTAACACTCTTAGTTCCTTTGACACCCACTAACCGCATTTACCTTTACGTATTTATTTCATCAGAATTTTAAATTAGGGGTGTGTTTCTTTATTCGCGGCGTTCTTATGATGGCGTGCGAAACCAGAGAAAATATAAGTCAGCGCTTACTTTACTCGCAAAAAAATTCAAGTACAACCAGTAGCGCTCGAAAACAATAACTAACACGGTCGGAATGATGAGTATCGACAGTCAGTACAGGGTGGGAAAACTTGGTTCGATAAAACAATAGAAGCGGGAAATAACGTAGGAGGAATGAAGGAAACTTATGCATTATCTCTGAATGGTGCATAAAAGAAGGCATGGCATTTGAATGCTAGATCGCACAGAGCATCACGAAAACCATCATAATTCACGAAAAATTGTTGTATTTACATGAAAGAAAAACTGTTTTCCACAGATAATAATGGGCATATCAAATATGCAAAAATCTAAATATCCACTTTTGAGTCCGCTTGCTTTCCGTCTCCCCTTAACATTAACGGCAATTTTAAATCAAACACTGATCATTTTTATATTAATTTCGAGTGTAGGACGCTCCTGAATTTTGGAGAGAATTTTTTCGAAGCAATAAGTGCATCGTATAGTCTGTAAAATACGGCATATTACGACAACCGCAATGAAAATATAGAATAATAAAGCCTTCTCATAGCATCAATCACTGTCAGAAATACCACTAAAACAAATCAAATCATTTAAATCGTTTTGGGGAATATACAGCGACATATTATTGAATTTGGTTAGCGCGATTTTGTCCTGTATGGTGTACTTTAAACCACGGCGGCACGTAAACAGTTTACTAGCGTAGGCGTTTCGGGATTGCTTCCACTCTTGTCCTGAACTGTGTTCTGGGTCCCCTGGACACGCTTTATTTACCCTCCACTGCTAGTGCTGCCACCTGCCGAGTGTGAGTGGTTATGGCACGGTGACGTCGAACACAGGCGGTGGTGGCATTTATGTGACTGGACGGTGTATGACGCGAGTGATTCCAGTTATGTCTCATTGTCTTCTGGTAAAATTATTGCTACAATATAATAATAATTACTTTACAGAATATGATGAACTGAGGAAAAGTTACCAAAGTATTCAAAAATGCTTTAAATGTTTGTTCAAGTCAAGAGGCGAATAAGAAAACGTTGGATAAAATAATGGCAGTAGGGAAGTAATGCCAAATGGCCTTCGAGTGTACTGAGCCACTTCAGGTAATAAGAAGGAAAGGCGATGATACTTAAATAGAAATGTTTACAGCTACAGAAAAAAATAGTGCAAATCACGGTTTCAAAACTGTATACAGAGTGTCTGATATCTATGTCGCATTTAACTATTCTATGTGTTTAAGTAGTCACGTTATTTAGTTTTAGCCTTATACGTCGCACAACACATTGAATAAAAAGACGCATAATTGCCCGAATAACTATAAATGAATAATGGCGACCACACGTTGTCAGAGAGTGTTTCTTGTACGAGTAGCACCAAAGTCGCCCAGCAGGTGGAATCGAACCACTCTGACGTTAGTCAGCTGCAGGTTTGAAGCCTGCACACCGGACCACCGGAGCTCAGCTGGGCAAACAGTACTTCTTTTGCGTGCTATTTAAAGGAAAACTATGCATACAAAGAATCTACGAGAACTTACTTGATTTGACAGTTCAGTTTGTATAGTTTATTAATAAAGAAGTTAATTTTCCCTTTAGGAACATTCATGCGATTGTTAGCACGAAATGAGCACATAAAACTAGAGACTCGCCGGTCATAACACCACGTTCCGTTGCCTACCAGAAACATGCAAGTTCCCGAATGTACCCAGAACAGTTTTAACAGCAAGGTTAGCGACTTATCCTGACTACAACGACTGCTTCGTTAAATGCAGTAACTGGTCACACGCTCAGTGACGAATGTTGTGTACTTCTACTTGCTTTGTCTGTTTGCAGAAGATGCATGTATCGACTTCATAACTACAGAAGAGCTTGAGTATCGTTATACATGCCGTCTAGCCGACGCCCGTAGGAAATGAAAAATTGTCCTTTTTAGATTATTAGTGCTTTTAATAAATCGCGATGCCTTGAAAGTAATTTGGGAGGTAGAAGCGATGTGTCGCTGTATCTATTTTCAGGCAATGCAAAGCCCACGATATTCCTATTTGCGCATTCTTTGCTGTCGGTATAACAGTAGAGTTTAGTCGCTTCCATGGTGTAAGACTTTAGAGGTCTTCTTAAGTACGGTGTCGTGCTGGGAATTTACTTAAAGTCAAAGCGTTTTCAGGGTTCCACAAACTGCAGCAAATGACCCTTTCTTGCCTTCGTCCTCATACACCCATCAAATTCCTAAGAGCCAAACAATGACAATAAATACTTGTATTGCTGTTATATTTTTAATTTAGTAGCATATCATGTTAAACTTGCAGTCGATGTTCTCCTGTACAGTCTGTACGCAGGGTGTACCAGAACTCCACCGACAAATTATCAGAGGAAGGACCAAAACAAAAAAATGACGTCTAGTAAACAGGAGCTCTAAAACGCATATCTTAAGAGCTATGAGCACATATTCACCATGGCTACTGCGAGACATAACTCTTCCACTGAAAGTCGAAACAACAAAAAATAGTCGTGTGAACATAATCTCTAATGTGCATATGTCAGTTGCTATGAGCAGTAGTTCATCTTTGCTACTGTGAAACGCATCTCAGGTACTGAACAAGTGTTCACAGCTGTTTGGGTATGCAGGTTGGAGCCCATGTCTCCTAGATATTTTTTGTTGTTTTGGTCTATACTACCTCCTCCCAAAATATAGAAAGCGTAGCGCATATTGTAGAAGCGTTGCGTTTCACCATATCTCATACGAACAAGAACTCGCTTTTGAGCTCATTATTCACTAGACATTTTTGTCCTATTTTTGCACCATACTTACAGCTCTGAATGTTTGTCGGTGGAGTTCTGGTTCATCCTGTATAAACAGGCTGTATCTAAGCATTCCCACTGGAAGTTAAATATTTTATGTTGCTGATTGAATATACGGTAAATATCTGTGGGGCTGTCGTAGCAATAGGCTTTTCACTGAGGCAGCATGTTAACCACAGATTAATTTTAATTTTATATATTCGAGATCCATAGAATGTACGTTGTACCTCAGATAAATATATCAATCATTCGACAGTTCACCTAGCACTTTGGGTGAGTGCCTCTGTATGGACATTTCTGTACAGGACATAGCACAATTCTTGGTAACGGCCGCTTGGGCGACCGTGGTTAGTGGACACCCAAGTGCAAGATCTGTATACAGTGCGTTTCGCGATTAGTAGCGAAAACTGACATGGGTGGAAGTGTACGAGGGAAAAGGAGAGACGAAGGGGGGGGAGGGGGGGGTTTGTGGCTCCAATTGATAAGTCACTTATGTGAAAAAATCTTCTCGAACTTATTATTGCTGCAGTCTGTGGGACCATTTTACCTTCAGTTGTGTAAAACGCATAGAAGCTGAAACTGAGCTATTTCACAGTAGGAGTCTCTTTATACATGATATCAGTTAAATGCACTTGACGTATCATAAGACAGCAAAAACTGATAGCTTGTCAAAAGTACAGCAAATATATATTTTAAAATTCTTCTTCAAGTTGCTAAATAAGAAACAAAAACAAATCTGCACATTGAATAGAAATGTATAAGTTAAAACTTCACAACGTGTCTGCTGTTTTTAGAAATAAATATTACACCAAAATTGAAGACAGAAAACCATTTTCCATCAAAGACCTGAGTAAATATTTTTCTATGTACAAATGATTCTAAAATCTGTCAGACAAAAAATTCGAAAATGACAACGACAGTAGTTATAAAAATTGGAAGAATGTTCAACTAATCTGGATTTCACTCTGGTCTGCAGCAGAACATTTTAGAAATTCTGTTTCTTGACCATTTGAAATATTCTGGTAGTATATTAATGACTACTGCTCCAGAACACAATTTCAGCTGTGCAGATAAACTTTTGGACAATACTATAATAACTAAAATGCGAAAAATATATGCCTTTACTGCATAATATTTAAGCATCTTCACATGTCTCTTCGTTGTTTCCTGGAATGTCATTGTTTGTTATCCGTTTATTACGCAGTTCTTATGCCTCTTAGAGCACAAAGGTTTGTATGAAATGAAATAATTACCCACTTCAGTGGACTGGGCAAGCGTGCAGACACTAGCTGTTGGCTATAACATTTGCCTTCTTGTAACATGATCCATAAGTGTAAAATAACAGTAATTTTTGATTGACATCTGCCATCCATTTAAAAAATATAAAACAGGATTTTATGACAATGCTTAATATTCTGTATACACATCATGGACCTTAATAGATACTCTTCTCATACTTTGTAAGATTATTTGTAGTAGGGGATTTACATTCTGGTGAAAAACTAATCTTTGTATAACATACGTTTCACTTTGTCTAGTGCACAGACAACTGATTGTGTAGGTTACATATTTATAGCAATGTAAACGAGTAGACAAAAATTGCAATGAGTGGTGTCAGATGAAGAGTAGTTTTTTTTAAAGTAGCCTTCTTTCTTGTTATACATGTTAGTTAAATAAAGTGATGTAGAATAATTACCATAATATTGAGCAGATTGTGAGTTGCAGTGATTAGTTGATAATATACTTTAATTCAGTGTGTCCACTGCATTAGCTTCTGCCTCTTGGTGAGTGAACTTGATTTCTTCCACAAACATGAAAGCTGTCTTTCGTTATAGGTTTTGCGAAACATAATGTCTGAATGAATGTTATTTCATATAGATGTGTTCACAAGGTATTTCCAAATGTAAGGTAAATTATTGGGAATAGCTGACATTTCAAAAGCGCGTTGAACTCTTTTCTTAAGAGCTACAATAGAAAAGTTGTTTACTTGTATGGATACTGGGGTTTTATACATTCCTGTCAGACGAGTAACAAACAGACTATGGCTGTTGTTATAGCCTGTCCCAATTTTGATGGGGCATTAATTTGAAAATTATCTAATGTCAGAAGTACCACTGTAAATTACTCTGCATTTGTGAAGGAAATAAACAAGTTGTACATCATTGACATTTATGAATGTTTAGTGAGCAATAATATTTAAGCAACAGTGTTTTAGCATACGTGTAAAAGTAGCACCTTTTCTCAGGGTAACAACAATTGCACTCTGTTGTATTACATTAGTCAACATAGATCCTACAGAGTGGGGTCTCTGAGATGTGGAAAGAAGTGAATTTAGATTCATACAAGATGTTCGTTCAAAATCCTTAGGTTGAAAATAGTGTAGCATAAAAGAATTAATGATTGTTAATTGTTAACACAGGTGTCAGAAATAGTTTATGAAACGCATTTTTCTCTGTTATTTCAAAACACTGCTAACAATCGCATGAATGTTCCTAAAGGGAAAATGATGAATAGCAAATGAATTATAAAATATCACCCCATCAACCTAGTAGCTAATGGAATTTCCACTACGACGGGACATACAGTTTAATAACGATTGCTGCTAATTATAAGAGAGGGCCTTAAAGCATAAATAAATACATAAATTATGGCTGATCCTTACGAACCAGAAGATATCGTATAGCACCCATCATGGTAAACAAACACAGCACACAAAATAGTAATTTCATATTTTTGATGTATAGACACTGCGAAATGATATCTTTTCATTCATAAATTCATTGTGTACCACAGATCCTATTAAGACAGAGAATTTACACGGATGGAGAAGGAGCCAAGGTATATTTTAACAAAAGACAAACAAATGATTAAACAAAAATCTTGTATGCTTAATGCTCTGCAGTTTGTATTTGTTGAAACACACATTGCTGTACACCATGAGTTGTATAAAATATTTAAATGTCAGACCAGTATTCACACATAGTCAGTGGCATCTCTTACAAACAAACAAAGGATACATATCGATATCACAACATAAAAACGTTTTTCATATATAACAGTAGAATTATAAGGCTACTTTCATATTGTGTGCATTCTTGTCGAACGATGTGAGTGTCAATTATAAAATCACTGTGATTTCAAAACTGATGTGCATCTGGAAAACACCTAAACTCATGTATATTTAAAATCTAATAATAACCATGTTAATGTGATCACATTAGGAGTCATCATCTGTCGCACCTATACAGCAAACCGGTCGTTTTTCATAAATATTAACAGCTGTCAAACGCTAAACAACCACACTTCCTGCATAGACAGATATCACTGTCATGGAGTGAAAATGTAGAACTGGTGATCAGGGCAAAGGGTCTGTACTATAGGCCTCTTGTTATCTCTAAGATCATATTTTAATACATCTGTGGCATGCTCTCACTAAACGTGTGGAATAATGCATTTGTCAAAGGACAGTCAGCGTCTACTGTAGTGTGGGTTTCCACCATGAGACCGACCTCGCTTGGCAGTCGTCTTGACGTGAGCACCTGCCTTGGGTTATTGTCTTACATATCTCTATGCAGAGGTTGGCATTTGCTTTGGTCCAGGGGCCATATTGTGAAAGCAGAGGCTAGCTGAGGGTTGCGCTGTCTAAAATGATTGTATTCATTAGTTAACATAGAATTTCAGAAAAATTATAAATTTTACCACAAAAATCGATATACCCTCCTGGAAATTGAAATAAGAACACCGTGAATTCTTTGTCCCAGGAAGGGGAAACTTTATTGACACATTCCTGGGGTCAGATACATCACATGATCACACTGACAGAACCACAGGCACATAGACACAGGCAACAGAGCATACACAATGTCGGCACTAGTACAGTGTATATCCACCTTTCGCAGCAATGCAGGCTGCTATTCTCCCATGGAGACGATCGTAGAGATGCTGGATGTAGTCCTGTGGAACGGCTTGCCATGCCATTTCCACCTGGCGCCTCAGTTGGACCAGCGTTCGTGCTGGACGTGCAGACCGCGTGAGACGACGCTTTATCCAGTCCCAAACACGCTCAATGGGGGACAGATCCGGAGATCTTGCTGGCCAGGGTAGTTGACTTACACCTTCTAGAGCACGTTGGGTGGCACGGGATACATGCGGACGTGCATTGTCCTGTTGGAACAGCAAGTTCCCTTGCCGGTCTAGGAATGGTAGAACGATGGGTTCGATGACGGTTTGGATGTACCGTGCACTATTCAGTGTCCCCTCGACGATCACCAGTGGTGTACGGCCAGTGTAGGAGATCGCTCCCCACACCATGATGCCGGGTGTTGGCCCTGTGTGCCTCGGTCGTATGCAGTCCTGATTGTGGCGCTCACCTGCACGGCGCCAAACACGCATACGACCATCATTGGCACCAAGGCAGAAGCGACTCTCATCGCTGAAGACGACACGTCTCCATTCGTCCCTCCATTCACGCCTATCGCGACACCACTGGAGGCGGGCTGCACGATGTTGGGGCGTGAGCGGAAGACGGCCTAACGGTGTGCGGGACCGTAGCCCAGCTTCATGGAGACGGTTGCGAATGGTCCTCGCCGATACCCCAGGAGCAACAGTGTCCCTAATTTGCTGGGAAGTGGCGGTGCGGTCCCCTACGGCACTGCGTAGGATCCTACGGTCTTGGCGTGCATCCGTGCGTCGCTGCGGTCCGGTCCCAGGTCGACGGGCACGTGCACCTTCCGCCGACCACTGGCGGCAACATCGATGTACTGTGGAGATCTCACGCCCCACGTGTTGAGCAATTCGGCGGTACGTCCACCCGGCCTCCCGCATGCCCACTATACGCCCTCGCTCAAAGTCCGTCAACTGCACATACGGGTCACGTCCACGCTGTCGCGGCATGCTACCAGTGTTAAAGACTGCGATGGAGCTCCGTATGCCACGGCAAACTGGCTGACACTGACGGCGGCGGTGCACAAATGCTGCGCAGCTAGCGCCATTCGACGGCCAACACCGCGGTTCCTGGTGTGTCCGCTGTGCCGTGCGTGTGATCATTGCTTGTACAGCCCTCTCGCAGTGTCCGGAGCAAGTATGATGGGTCTGACACACCGGTGTCAATGTGTTCTTTTTTCCATTTCGCAAGTATGGTGGGTCTGACACACCGGTGTCAATGTGTTCTTTTTTCCATTTCGCAAGTATGGTGGGTCTGACACACCGGTGTCAATGTGTTCTTTTTTCCATTTCCAGGAGTGTATATACATAAAATAAAATAGTGGTAGTTTTAACCAGTTTCTTTATTGTACTAATTTCACATCTATAGCAACAAGTATATTTAAGTTTAGAATTTAAATGAGGTATATGTATCCTATTACCATTTTCTGTTTTTTTAAAAAAATAGTGAGAAGAGTTAATGAGATTCTCATCAAAGCCTGCAAGTTAGTGTCTGTTAAAGAACATCTAGAGGCCTGCATTTACTCTTTTTGTTCTTCAAGAAAAAAAACCTTTGATGTGCATCTTCATATTTTTGTGGCGCGAAGATTGTTCCATAAAACTTCGGGCATGCAGTCGCATAAATTCGACTTCTTCTTCTAATATTTCTGCTAAATACCATCCAGCCATATTCAAAGTGAGCCAAGGTGACTGACACTGTAGCTTTTTTTTCTTTACTGTGATTTCATTCCCCTACCCCATATGGGCAGGGGAGGGCTGGCTGTGGCACAATCCTCCGCTCTTCAGCTGAGTGATGTTACAATGAAATAAAAAGAGGAAACTATACATAAAAAGTTGGAAAAAACACAATAAGTGTAGACGATGGGAGTTAAAATATACACTGATATGGGGACATTCACTGGGGGATAGTTAATGACATAAAGTTAAAAGATCACAGTTGGCGAGTGCAGAGCACTTAAAGTACACTGGAGTCACATGCACAAGTTAAATGTCCGCCACACTATAAAGACACACAGAACGAGAGACACTTAAAAACCACCTGCAAGTGATGGAGTACACATGAAGAATAAAAACTGTTGGGAGGGATCTTCTGATGGTGAGGAAGCATGAGAGGAGGGAAAAAGAGGGGAGAGGAAGGTGCAGTGGGGAAGGGGGCTGGAGGAGGTAGGAGTAAAAGAAAAAAAAGTGGGTTGGGGGGCACAGCAAGACGCAGGAGACATGCAGGGCAGGAGATGGAGAGGGAAGGCAAGTCAGGAGGGAGCACAGACACAGAAGGGTGGCACAGGAAAGTGAGGGAGGGTGTAGGAGGGGGGGGGGAGCTGCTTAGGGGAAGGGGAGAGGAGGGGAGAGGGAGCCCTGAGGAATAGGGGGTAGTTGGGGTTAGAGTTGGTAGGAGGGGTAAAGATGAGGGCAAAGCACATCATCTGGAAGGGGTCGGTGCTGGAAACTACGATGGGAAAGGAGGTGGAGGATGTGGAGATGGAGAGAGGGTGGGGCACAATGGTAAAGGCATGGAAACGGGCTGGGGGTAGAGAAGATACAAGACACCAGGGGGTGGGGAATCGTGTTGGTGGACGATGTACAGGGTGCAGATGTGTTTGAGGAAAAAAAAGAAGATGTGGGAAGGGGATGAGGTCGTAGATGATCCACATGGGGGATGGAAGGCGGATATGGAAGGTGAGATGGTGTGCGTGGCGTTCTAGGATTTGGAGGGTTTTATAGAATCTCGGAGGAGCAGAAATCCAAGCAACACTGGCATATCAAAGAATGAGACGCATCAAGGATTTGTAGGTGTGAAGGATGGTGGAAGGACGAAGTCCCCATGTCCAGCCAGATACGAGCTTCAGGAGGTGGAGCCTATTGCGGGCTTTGAGTTGGATTATAAGGAGATGGGGAGCACAGATGAGGTGGCGGTCGAGGGCGAGACCAAAGTATTCCAGCACTTGCTCTGTCCTTTTAAACCTGTGGACTGGACCACTGCACATGTGGCCACAGAGAAACAAGGCGCCAGAGACATTGAGCGGCGACAGAGGTATGAAATATGCATGGATGTAGATCTACGGCCGCACGGTAGTTCCAGACAGTGTTACCGGTGTATCACTGCGAGCTGCACCGTCGCGGCGTCTTCGTGAGTTTATTACAGAATTTGCTGCAGTCCATTATTTTTCCAAGCTGAAGCCGCTATCTCTATTAATTAAATTCGTCGTCAACCGAATTTCAATTGCTTCTTTCACTATTGAGTCCAAGAAAGATGAAGTCAAGTCTAAAATTTCGACGTTATCGTACAACATAGAGTGCCCAGTGTCAATACAGTGCCCTAGCACCGCAGATTTATAGGTTGTAAGATCTGGGTGTACCTGTGGTGCTCTAAGCATCTCTCCTGGACTGTACGTGTCGTTTGGCCGATGTATAAACGGACACACACGCAGGGGATCTTGTAAACCCCAGGCTTACGAAGCACCAAACCATCTTTAACGGAATCCAATAGTGCTGCTGTCTTTGGTGGAAGGCGAACAATCACTTTCACTTTGTGTTTACTGAGGATCCGTTCTATTTTTGACGATAAGTTTCCCACGTTGAAAAGCCACGGATTTAAATCTTTCCATGTCTCCTTCTGCATTCCTTATACCCACTGTTGGTTTCACTTGTAGTGCCTTACGTATTTACTGTGGAGAGTGCCCGTTGGCTTCAAAAACTCTTCTCAAGTGTAGAAGCTCGTCCTCCAGACTGCCATCGTCAGCGATGATGTGCGCCTTCTCCTCGAAGTCTTCCAGAAAAACGTTGGCTACCAAGGGCGACAAAGGGTTACCCATGGCGACATCGTCAGTCTGTTCATGAAATTCGTTATTGAATAAAAAATATGTCGAGGTCAAAACATGTTCAGACAACGCAGTTTCTTGCTGTGAAGACGTCTCAAGCCGGCTAAACTTGATCATCTGTTTCGACGAGGTTACCTCAAGAACCCAGTCTGACTTGGCCCATGTTATACCATCAGTCCAGTTCCATGAATTGTATGGTAACTCCACAGATATTTTTATATGCAGGCGATAAAGTTGTTCCGAAACCAGGTCCAATTTTCGGCGGGTAAAACCGATCCTCTCCTTAACCATAGCAGCACCAGCTTTCCTTAAAATCTTATTTATAGCAGTCAACTTTAGAAAATGTACTAACCTGGTAAATTTTGGAACTATGCCATGATCACGGCATCTTAAAAAAAACTTAAGTAACCTAGCTTGCTGCCGATCAACGTCTCTGGCGCCTTGTGTATCTGTGGCCCATGCACAGTGGTCCAGTCCGCGGATTTAAAAAGACGGAACAAGTGTTGGAACGTCAGTCACATCGGCTCACTCTGAAGGTGAAGAATATTAGAAGAAGAAGTCGAATTTATACGGCTGCACGCCCGAAATTTTACGGAACAAGAAAAACTTTGCTCACGTATGTAAATCTAATTACAGAGACGTCCGCAACAGATTTTTTCATACATAGAAATTTTTCAACAGACAAAGATTTTAAAAGTCACAGCATTAAATATTTCTTTCATATGTGATCTGATGACATCCAAATAAGTAAATAAGAAATGGCTTTGTGGCTTCTCACATGTCATCGACCCAAGTGTCAAGTTTTGTTTGTGTAATTAATATCTACACTGCCCATTGCGTATGCATATTGACGTGGCCGTACTAGTGGAAATCCTCGATCGCGCACGTGAAGGAAATCTCGGTTCGAGGCTTAGTTTTCTGTCTTGGCGGGCCACACTAAAAACGTTATCGGACTGCATGTGGCATGCCGCTCTTTGCCTACCCCGCTCTACGGCATAGCGAAGTGTAGCCCCACGTCTACCAACCCGAAGAATTATGGTCGCTATAGTGAATCCAAATAATAATTTAGTAGTTAAAATCAGAAACCTGTTTGAAAGCTTTATGTTATATGTTTTGCTCGTGACGTGTATACGATGGAAGCCACATGTCTTCAAGACGGGATGGCGATTGCAGTTTCACCTATCTACCTGGGTTCTGTGTAATCACCTACAGTCGGCGTCCACGTTTGAGGTAGTGCGGTTTTCCATTGAGTAAAAGCACACGCTATAACACTGCGGCGTGATGTCTTGGTAAGACAGAATTAAACCAAATGTCATGTTGTTTAATGCCTTTCTAATGTAAGATTCATACGTATGAACTATTTACGAGTGGAAGCAATGTTCCCTATTCTGTCATGTTTGAGATACAAGAAGTTACTGTACACATTGACAGAATATACAAAGATACTGAAGAAGAAACTCTTCGAACAGATTTATAGAAACTTGAAGATTCGTTGAAGAATATGCAGTAATAAAAAAGAAGGAAATTAACTCAGTAGTAAAGTGCCAGACTACAATTACTAAGTTCTCTTGTTCGATCCGCGTTCAATACTATGATTTAGTCTGACGCTTATCACTTCTGTCACGTCTGGCAATGTTTGTTGATGCAAAAAATGCCGGATTGCGCAGTGGTTCCCAATCCATGTTATGCTGTAGGCTTTTCGTTCATTAAGATTGTTCGCCGTTGTACTACAGGGACTGATCTGATGTCATATATATCATCTATAATTCTTGTTCTGAACTGTTCTCTATTATACTGCCACCGGCCGCTGTGGCCGAGCGGTTCTAGGCACTTCAGTCCGGAACCGCGCTGCTGCTATGGTCGCAGGTTCGAATCCTGCCTCGGGCGTGCCTGTGTGTGATGTCCTTAGGTTTGTTAGGTTTAAGTAGTTCTAAGTATAGGGGACTGATGATCGTGCTTTGAGCCATTTGAACCATTTTGTTATACTGCGCATGAGAATGGAAGATCATAGGGTTAGTTTACGATACTTTGTAAGATGCTTTCAGTTTTATAATAACGGTATGTGGCTCATATATGAATTAATTCATATATCATGGGGATACTTAAGTAAAAAGGATTTGGAGTTTCTAGAGAATTTGGACAGTGAAGAGGAATTTAACTACATAGTCATTTGAATACATGCAACTGTAATGTAAACAGGAGGTAAGGTACAGATAGAGGGACGATCAAAAGTTTCCGTTTGAGGGCGACACTGCACCGTATATGGTAACGAAGCGTGACTTCGAAGCGGGTGTACAAGCAAGGACATGTAGGCGAGGGATTATTGTGGTATTAGTGTCTTCCAGACATGCGTGCGGGAAGTGCGATAGCGTGAACTACGGTGACGTTATTACTAAATGTGTCCAAACAGGACCAACGTGCTGTTATTCTTTTCTTGGCTGCCGAAGAACAGACACTGGTAGACATTAGTCAGAGAATGAAGAATGTGTATGGACAGCATGCATGCCAAAAACAAGCTGCGACAAGGGAAGATGCTGCTTCATGTCAAAGCACGTCCCCATATCGCAAATGGCGCAACGCAAAAGTTACGCCTACTCAAGTTCGAGACAACCGACCACCCGCCCTACAGTCTCCACATGCGATTATCACGCCTTCGATCCCTTACAATCTCCTTGAAAGGTCGTCGATTCACGTCGGACAGGATACGCAGCAAGCAGTCGCGGCCTTTTTCATGAGCAGGACACGGTGTTTTACCAAACGGGGTCTTCAATTTGCTGTGTCGTTGGGAGGATTGCCCTATGCTCACAGCGATTTTGCGTGGATAGAATACCGATTCTGTACTGTACGTCCTTCCAACGGAAACTTTTTATTCCCCCTCATACACTGACAGAGAAAAAACACCGAAAATAATCAGTGTAGTGCAATGAAATTCGTGAATATATTTGTCTAGGTAACATATTTAAATGATTGACATTCCAAAGATCACAGGTTAATTGAAGCGCGAAATGAACAATTGTAAATGTGAAATTCTGGTACATTAATAACCGGTTTAACATCAGAATGTTGAATGCAAGCTTGAAGGTGTATATGTATTGTGTTGTACTGGTGCTGGATATCAGTTTGTGGAACGGAGTTCCATGCCTGTTGCACTTGGTCGGCCAATACAGGGATGATACTGGAATCGTCGTCTAATGTTATCCCATATATGCCCGATTGGAGACAGATCTGGTAATAAAGTAGGACAAGGCAACATGTCGGCACTCTCCAGAGCATGTATGTGGGCGAGAGTTATCTTCTTGGAATACTACCATGAAAAGCAGCACCAGACTGACGAACAAATCTGCAGTCAGGGTGCGTAGAATAACCGCGAGAGCGCTCTTGCTGTCATACGAAGTCGCACCCCAGACCACAACTCCAGGTGTAGGTACAGTGTCTAGCACGCAGACAGGTTGTCTGCAGGCCCTCAACTGGTCTCCTACCAAACACAGCCATCACTGGCACCGAGACAACGACAAATTTCATCAGAAATCACAACAGATCTCCAGCATACCCTCCAGTGAAGTCGCAAATGGCAAATGGGTTCAGTGGAATGCTCGGTACAGGGCGTTTGGTTCGGAGCTGTCCCTGAAGTAACGGTGTCATTGTGATGCCAACCGCTGCTCAAATTGCTGCTGCGGATGCAGTATGATACGCCAGAGCCAGACGCCGAGCACTGTAGTCTTTCCAATCGGTAGTGCCACACGGCCGTCTGGAGCCTGGTCTTGAGACCGTACAGTCTCGTTAGCACCACTGCCAGCAATCATGTAGGGCGGCTACGTTCCTGCAAAGTCTTTCTGCAGTATTGCAGAAGGAACATCCTGCTTATCGTAGCCCTGTTACACGATCTCGTTCAAACTCAGTGACATGTTGACGATGACGTCTTTGTCGCCTTAGAGCCTTTCTTGACCAACATCGACTCATCACGTCCGTTACAGCGTGCATTTAAAGCTAACTTGACTTGCATCCTCATAGTGGCGTTAGTAGCGCCACTTTTCCGTGACTGGTGTCAAATTTGAACAGACATCATCTTTCAGATGTACAAATACGCTTATTGACATTGCACAACACCTTCTTGGAGTTTCAAATTTTTTCCGTCAGTGTATATTAGAAAGTGGACGGCCTTGCCACAGTGGTAACACCGGTTGCCGTTTGAACACTGCAGTTAAGCGCTGTTGAGCTTGGCTCGCACTTGGATGGGTCACCGTCCAGGTCTGCCGTGTACTGTTGGCAAGCAGTGTGCACTCAGCCCTTGTGAGCGCGTAGAAACATCTGCAAACGGAGCCACTGCTGTATCAGCCACCATCATGCCACTTGAAGTGGCGTCACTCTCGCCGCTTCTGGAACTCGCCTTATGTATTACTTCTCTTTCTCTGTAATGATCTATAAATTTCAGGGTGCTTTCTTTGCAGTCAATAGGCTTTACTCCCCATAAATCACCTAAGGCATAACTTCAACTCATTACACAACGATGGGCCCCTGTCTGCTAAACAGTGCAGGTTTTCCCGTCGAACTCGGGAAATTACGCTTGCACAGACGTGCAGGAGTGCTTGTACTGTTGGAAATGGATGCCCGAAGAACAGAAAAAGGCATTATATAGATGCACCGTAACTACAAACTGTCCTACAACAACTTCCACCTTGTTTCGTAGTTTTACATTTAGCCTAATGTGAAGTGTATTTATACCAATTCTTCAACAATTATTTATACAGACTTATTTCATACTGTTTACGCTAACGTTATTACAAATTTCAACGTAATATAATCAACGCACATTCCCATCTCCCTGTCAGTAATAGATATGCAATTTTAAATATAAATTAATCAGTTCTTAATTCCTTGGGGCGGCAACTATCCATGACTTACTCTGGTCGTGATTTCCGTCGGCCTTACTTTTAAGTGTACATTTTATCTTTGGTCTTAAATGCGCATTGTGATTGTGTGGCAATTTGCACCTCCAGCAGATTGGGTCGACGTGTTAACGGAAACGTTACGCGATACGTGGTTCATTTGATACGTGGTCTCTTTGGCAGCCCACTCAGACTTGGCGAGACGCAGCAAATTTAGATGGCCCGCCTTAACTGAAACGGCCTCGGCACCGGACGCGACAGTTAACGGAGGCGCCTCTAATAGGATGATGGCCAGCACGTGAACAATTCGTGATCCTGTTCACTGGATACGCCGCCTAGACGCTTTGACTTCGGGTTGGCTCAGGCTTTAGCGTTAATAAAAGGCGACATAAAGCATGCTCCTTTGGGTCTCCCCAAACTCATCTCTCAACTGAATTACTTGGTTGACGTTTGAAAATTTGGTGGCGAATCCTGAAAGAAATGTGTGCATACATGCTGTAGTTCAGTATGTTACGTGTCAAACCAAGTAAGCTAATACTTGCATAATACTTAATGATCTCCTACTTATTCGAACCATTTTCTAAGGAAGATATCACAAATTAAAAGAGCAAAAGTATCTGGCAAAAATAAACTACTGCAGCACCACGATGGCAGTATTAGCACTAATGTAGAGGAGAGTGTTTTACCTGCAAAACTTTCCATACTTTCGCCTGTAACAGAAGTGCAAACACTTGAAATATGCTTTTGTTTCTCGAAACTCATTCACGATTTATAGGATGGAGTCTCTCCACGCCTACACCGGCATGATGGCCAACACAAAGGGCTACTGCCATTTCTGCATATTGTTTACTTTTCAATAAGTGAGGTCTCGCAGCATGTGGGTACTGCGATGTTTGCGTACACCTGATTATGATTAACCATTGATACGCCCTCACCTGGACATAGATTGGGTCGAAAGTCGAACGAAGGGCAGCGGTTTGACGGGCAGAGGAAAAAAAAAAGAGCCAAGTGAAAAAAGCCTCGGCGATGGTTCGGTCGGGTTGTGAGAGCAGTAGCAGCTTTCTTGCTGCCTGGGAAAGGTCATGCCGGGGTAGGTTTCGTTAGTAGTTGGTATCATGCAGGCGCATAACTTTGCCGTTGTGAAGCGATGTTACTCGGCTGCTGTAGCTGGGTACCGGTGTTGCCATCTCGACCAGCATCAGCACACCTATAATAGTTGGGTTCATCGTCGGTTAGTGTCCGATGGTCGTATGTCGGATTCACAGTGTAGGGTAGTGTTGGCAGTTTGTGCGTTAGTGGCGAGCTTGTCGGTTTCCCTGCTGTAGCCTGTTGGTCGGCTGTGATAGCAGCTGGCATATCCAGTCAGTATTCCTTCTGTGCAGGGCCTTGCCGATGTTGTCGCCATGGGTGGTTATGCCTAGTAGCAATGCCTTTGGCTGCTTATACTTCCATCTGTGATTGTGATAATAGTGTCCCATAATAAGGATGAAAGGATTGTTCGAGTGTCTCGAGTTCCTGTAGCGTCGTCTGGCGAGTTTTTGAATACTTCCTTGCGGGTTTCAACGCGGTATTCATTGTGGAGATTCACGGTGCGGGTGTAGCGTCAAGCGTTGCTAATGATGCGCAGCACTTCATCTGTATGATATTCAGGCTGCGCAGGGGTGTAGGACCTTCATATCCCCAGACGGGAGCTGTGTACGTCATCAGACGTCTAATCAGTGTCATGTATATGAACCTCGACACCCTGCTATTTAGTGTGCTTTCCTGTTGAGCATTGGGTTGAGTTGTTTGAGCCTCACGTGCGCTCTGTTGGAACGCATTCTGTGTGGTGTCCTCATGTAAGTTTCTGGTCCAACAACACACCGAGATATCTGACTTTCTCTCGGAAACGTATTGGGTACGCATGTCTACAGTGTTGAAGTTTGCGCAGTAGCTTCGGTCTGCATGTGAACAGAACTGCTTCGC